>NC_091180.1:22636772-22649272 GCF_040958095.1 Procambarus clarkii | reverse complement strand
GCATAGTATGTATACCTATTGTTAGTATGCATACATATGCACATATAGTATGTATACAGACTATATATATAGAGAGAGGTATATCTGTTCATTATATACTTGCACCAAAGGTATATGGGGCCCATTATACACCTGGTTATATTTAGCTTGGTATGCGCGCTAAGCGCTCCAGGATTGGCACTTGGCCAAGAGTGGGTAGAGAGCCTACAGGACTGGCTGGGCTCAACACGCCCCCCCCCCCCTCCAACACCTCTCCTCCAACACGCCCCCCCCCTCCAACACCTCTCCTCCAACACGCCCCCCCCCCTCCAACACCTCTCCTCCAACACGCCCCCCCCCCCTCCAACACCTCTCCTCCAACACCTCTCCTCCAACACGCCCCCCCCCTCCAACACGCCCCCCCCCTCCAACACCTCTCCTCCAACACGCCCCCCCCCTCCAACACCTCTCCTCCAACACCTCTAAACCAACACGGCGCTACACATCAAGTTTCGTAATTCTCACACTTTCCACAACATCAACTCTACGCATATTTCTGATTAATGACAAATGTATAAAAAAGAAAAAAAAGGTTGTTTTATAATATTCACCATAACAAAACACCCCATCATAATAAGTTACAAATTTACGGAGGCTCTCAAACGTTCATTAGAACAGATGCTACTGAGTACTGCGAGCTCAAGGGTCATGTTTATGTGCTCTCTGAATTCCTTTCTATGTTGTAGTCTTTATTATTAGTACTTTTATTCCTGTTTCTATTATTATTATTATTATTATTATTATTATTATTATTATTATTATTATTATTTTCTTACTTTTTGGCGTATATACTAAATCCAGAGCGGAACACTGCCGCCTGGTTAATAAGTAACATCTCTTGCAGCCGAAGTTAACATCTTCATTACTCGCCTCATTTGTCATCCTCCTTGGCCTTATTTCCCCTTCCTTTTCGCTATGATTATTTTAATCTTGTTCTTGTGTTGTTATTTGTGCTGCTCCACGACTTTTAACTCCTCTCTTCTGTTCCTTTTCTTCTAGGAAGGTCTGCTTCCTCCTTTATTGTCTCTCCCGTTTTCTCTTGTTTCAGTTCTCCTTTCTGCTCAACTTTCACCTCACTTCTTTCTCCTCTTTTTAAGCACTTGCTTATTTTATCCCTTAATCCTCCCTATCATCTTCCACTGTCCCTGCCATCCATCCTTCCCCTTCCTTTCTTTCCGTTCCTCACCCCACCCCCCTTCCTTCTACTGTTCACCCGCCCCCTTTTCCCTTCCATCATGTTCCTCTCTCTCTATCACCTCTGCCCTTCCCTATCACGTCATGGGTCATATATCACGCCGTGTGTCCTCCCCTGTGCTCCGTCTAACGTGAGGTCTCCTCCCTCCCCCTTGCGTGCGCCACCTAGGTTCCTTTATGATGCTCACAGCCGACGAGGTGCCGTCGCCCAAGGAAGGCGTGCGGCCCACCTTCACCGAGAGACCCTCCATCAAGCAGAGTGAGGACGGCACGAGCGTCATCTTCAGCTGCCGGTGTGTCGCTAACCCTCAGCCTACGATCGTGTGGTGAGTTCTTCCTTTCCATGTACTGGCCACGTTCTTCAAGCGTTGTCGCATCCACTGACACGAGCCTCGGTACATCTTTCAACAATCATGGTGGATTTGTTTACGTTTGTTTTGCAAGATGGATAGGTTTCATAGCGGCTTTGTTAATATTTGTTTTGAAAGATGTATGGGTTTCATGGCGGCTTTGTTTACATTTGTTTTGCAAGATGTATAGGTTTCGTAAATAGATGCGGAAATGCTTGAGGAAACCTAGCCGAGCTGGCATTTAAATATTGTTATTCCCAAGGTAGACCTAAGATTCACAAAGTATAGATTTCATATATATATCTTAATATTCGTCCAGTTATATTAAGTTAACTCTCCAAGACTAAAGGTCAAATTATATATAACATAACACCCATGTTTTCTTAAATATGACTCAGGGGACCTGAAGTAGCTTTGCTTGACCTTTCTTACCCTTGGAACCCTTGCAATAATGTTCATGTCTCAAGGAACCCCTGCATAAATTTTTTTTATATAATATATACATTTTTATTTATCTCAAAATATATATTTATTAATAAAAAATCAAACATATTTTTGGTTTTAGTTAAAAAAACAAATATGTCTATTTTATGTGAAACTAACCACAAAAAGTAAACATTGGCAGTGTTGAAAAAGTACAAGATAAATCAAGGCAATATGGTGGCGTCACCGTGAGCTCCAGCCGACGGGCCTGAGGCATAACTTAGTGTGAACGCGAGTCTGTTGCCCCGAGCAAATATCACTTAATATTTTACAAACTTAGATTAATTAGAAATTTCCTAAGCATATAGACTACGAAAACCTTGCTACAACAAGTTTTTCGTAGTCTATCACAGTTCTATCGTAGTTTTTCATGACACTATCTCACTTTTACGATGCCTGCTGATGTTTAATTGCCTTGAAAACAATCCATCAGGACTGAAGTTTGAGGCTGTATACAATAGATTATATTATTACGGTTACACTGACCTTATCTAACAACTACATTTACTTAATAGTTTTATGACCTTACTCGGTAACCATCCTTACGTCTCACTCAACAGTTGTAAGGGGAGGAAACTCGTAGTTTCGGTGGGTTGCAGGGGGGGGGGACTTGTAATTTACCTTTGGCAGGACGGAAAACATAATTTTTTATCCTTGGTATGCAGGGAATTCAAGGGGAAGAAGTTGCGCGAGGGGGCGCGACACAGGATGAAGCTGGAGCCAGACGGGAAGCTGTACTACATGGTCATCCTCGAGGTCAACAAGGTGACCAATGCCGACGAGGGCGAGTATAGGGCCGTGGCCAGCAACAAGCTCGGGGAGGGCGTCGCTACCATCAACCTGCACTTCGAAGGCAAAACAGCTTCAGACAAGCCGAAGTAAGTTGAAGAAAGTAGCAAGTATCTGCTTTAGAAAATCGATAGTTACTGTTCTACACGAGTTTATTTATTTTGTATTATTATAAGAGTAATGAGTTATATTCAATATTTATTTTTGTAACAATACACTAATATTAAAGTTTTTAAAAAGTTTTAGGAAAAGCTTTGCCCAACCACTTGGGCTGAACGGTAGAGCGACGGTCTGGCCTGATGCAGGTCTGCGTTCAATCCCCGACCGTCCAAGTAGTTGGGCACCATTCCCTCCCCCCTCTCCCCAACCGCCCCATCCCAATACCTTACCCTGACCTCTTCCCAGTGCTATATTTTCGTAATGGCTTGGTGCTTCTCCTGATAACTCTTTTCCCTCCCCTTCCTTTCCCTCTACACAAACTTTTGCTATGTTTATATCAAGATAATAATTTTGAAACTATTCTTTGACTACCCATGTTTAAATATATTTTGTTAGGTAGTTTTTCTCCTATTTCACGTGAAACTAAACCTTTGCTGCTGTAGGATCCCTGACGGTAAGGCCCCAAGATTCCCGAAGAAGCCAGAAATTCGCCAGGAAGGTGACAAACTGGTGATGGAGTGTATCCTGGAGGCTAATCCTGAACCTGAGGTCACCTGGTTCAAGGGTACTGAGGTAAGCGTTCTCTGCTTGCTTCTTCCTCATGATTTGTGGATACTGAGATAAGGATTCTCTTCTTAGTTCTTGCTCATGGTTCATGGGTACTGAGGTGAGGGTTCTCTACTTGGTTCCTCATGTCAGTGATGAAACCAACATGACAGTCTCACTTCTTATGTGATCAGGGTCATGCCACATCGTTGTTAGAATTCATTGGTGTTTACACCCTTGGCCTGTATACATTTTTCTCCTTAATGTTATTTGAATACTAGATACATTTAGCTATATAGCTTTAGCTATATATATATATTTAAACTATTGCAGTTGCTTAACACTCATAGGGGTTTGTGATGTTTACAGATCATACAAGAGCAGGGTCGCATTTCTATGTACAAGAAGATCTGCGGGAAGGACCAGTTCATCGTGTCGGTGACCATCATGAAACCCGAGGCGTCGGACGGGGGACAGTGGCGGTGTAATGCCTTCAATCCCTTTGGCGACTCCAACGCCAACATCGCCCTTAACTTTGAGAGTATGTGTTTGTTGTGGTGTCTATGTCAGAGCCCTTAACTTTGAGAGTATGTGTTTGTTGTGGTGTCTATGTCAGAGCCCTTAACTTTGAGAGTATGTGTTTGTTGTGGTGTCTATGTCAGAGCCCTTAACTTTGAGAGTATGTGTTTGTTGTGGTGTCTATGGCAGAGCCCTTAACTTTGAGAGTATGTGTTTGTTGTGGTCTCCATGGCAGAGTCTTTATCCTTGAGAATATATTGTGATATGCATATCAGTGCCATTAGCTTTTCAGAGCACTTAAATTAACTTTGGCAACACTGAGTAATGTGAAAAACTTGGATTTATAAAAATTTGTGCCAAAAAAACACAAATTATAAGATAATAATCAATAGATATATTATTACAAGTCTTTTGCTAATTAATTGCTGAGCTGATATGGGCTGAGGTTATATGCAAGTCTTCACAGCGGAATAGTTAATCAGTAATAAATAGTAATCAGCTTTATTTGTAAACAATATTCAGTGGATGTGCTACATTTGAAGTATTATTTGTACAGTATTTTTGTTTATAAGTTCAATAAGTACACATAACTTACATATGGCCAATAAAATATCATAATTATATCGGAACTTAGAAAGGAATATATATACACCGAGAGGTATACCCTATTTCTCGGTGAATATACGCGAAGTTGACTTCACTCCTGATTTAGGTTCTGGTCCAAAGTATACTTGTAGATTGGTCAGTAAACTGGGGTCACGACCTTAATCACCTTCCAGAGGCTGACAGGCCTTTAGCTTCAAAACACCAAATCCTGGAAACTAGACTTTCAAATTGGTTTGTTTTATTTCAGAGGGCAAAGCCATTCCAGAGGGCTTCGCTCCCACGTTCCTCGACAAACCCTCGATCATCCCCAACGAGTCTGGCACTATGATTACCATGAAGGTGAGTGGCAGCATGCTTGTCATAAGATGGCACCATGCTTGCTATAAGGCTAGATGACATCATGTTTGTCTAAAGAATAGATAGCATCATGCTTGCCAAAATGATAGATATGGCACCATGCATGCCATTAGGATAGATAGCACCATGCTTGCCCAAAGGATAGATATGGCACCATGCTTGCCCTAATTCAAATAAAGAATAAAAGCTATTATCTTGCGTTGGCATCAACAAATCTGGATATATTACAGATATATTTCAACAACAATATACTTACATGAGACGGGAGATACAATATTTATATATTCTAGACTCTTACGATGCCCTTTGCTCGTTGCTTATCGCAACACATATGCTTCAACTGGTATTAGGTGTAACTTGTATTCACGATAACTTGTGGTACCTGTAGGTTCGGTGCAAGGCCAAGCCACAACCAACGGTGGAGTGGTTCAAGGATGGCAAGAAGCTGGAAGCAGCCAAGCGTCTCGTTATCAAGGAACATAAAGTCACCGCTGAGATGTTTGAGTATTCGTGCATCGTTAAGGTAAGTTGGCGCAGAGCCGTTCTTCGTTGTTATACCCAAGTCTCTCCCGCGCCGTTAGTGAGTTGCTCACCCAATGGCAGTGACTGATTGTAGTTGACCGGATCCGGTTGAGTGAGTTGACCCCTTGAGTGGCGAGTCTAAGTGTTACCCCGGGGCCGCCAAGCTTAGTTCTCAGCGATGTCTAACTGCCCCCCCAGAGTCTAGGCTTAATTTTCGGTGGGTGAGATTATTTGTGTTCGAACGAACCCAGGCTGGATGACCGTGAGTGGATAGATTGTTTGGATTTGGAGATTTGCACTCTCATGAGCTTGAAGGTCCGGATGTGTGTGTGTGTGTGTGTGTGTGCCATAATGTATATATACATTATATATATATATATATATTATATATATATATAATATATATATATAATATGTCTTCCATTACTGTAGAAGACATTCATTGTTATTATATGGTGTTACAATTACTATTTGACAAGCATTTCATAATATAAATATATAGAATCTCTTCACATAAACATGTACACTATGAAGTATTTATTCATAAGATTTAATTCATATTGGTCATACCTAGTATTCCCCCCCCCACCCCACTAGTTTCCGTATGATATTGTAGTCTCTATATTTGCCTAAATGCTCGCTAGTTCTTGAGTGCACTTTACGTGACATGAGGATTATTAAGCACCAAATAGAAAGATCTACTTACAGCGACGTACTGACTCTCAGTATTGTTAAAGTGAGAGACAAGTAACATGGACTCCTATTGTCAGCCTGAGAGGATATAGCTACGACAATATATCGATATATCGATTTATATATTTGGTCAACATATATGGACTGGCGCCGCGCTGCCCAGCGCCACATGACTGGTACAACTTTGTGATTGACACCATTAGTATACAAGTTACTACATGTACTTCCCTTCTGTTGCTGACACATCCATGCTGTGTCATAAAAATCCATGCAGTAGCCAGGATTCTTCAAGTATTTACATATCGACTTGCAAAGTCTGTCCATCCTCAATCATGGCGTCCTAGTTTGTAACAGTATAAGAATTCCAAAGCGGCACAAGGTTGTCTGTAATAAGAACAACAATTGGACAAATCCACAAGGGCCGTGATGAGGGTTCGAACCTACGTCCGGGATTATCCCAGTCGCGCCGTAGTCGACTGCGCCACCACATGGTTCAAAAATGCAATGAGGGTTTGAACCCTCATCACGACCCTTGTGGATTAGTTCATTTGATGTATCACGCTATTGTGATTTCTGTGTGTAAAGAACGACAATTGATTGCGAATTGTCTAAACTGGCAAACGTTGTAATAAATACAGACTTAGCCGCCGTGATCAAGGAGAGATGTACAGGCTTCGTAAGTGGGTAGATAAATGACTTGATAAATCCAGGGCCAGAGTAGTATCGTAGTCCTAGTATACTAGAGTATGAGGCTAGCACTTACTGCCCTTCTGCCTCAGGAGTAATTACGAGTCTAGTATTCCGGTTAGGCTGCCTGACAACACGTAAACCTCTCTCCCTGTCTGACTGTTCTACGGTGTAGTGTTGGCTATTGAAGGATCATAAAGAACAAGATGTGGTACTCGGAAGACATGGCCAGTCGCGTATCCAGCAACTGTGAAATAAATCGTCGCTGCCGTAAACTGTTTCAACATCTTGAGGCTAATTTGGTTAAAAACATGATTTATCTGTCAGTATTTTGTATGTACATCAACCTGAACTTGAGGGACAACGAGCTGGGCAACAGTGTTGAGTCTTCCTAAGTGTATCCTAATATAATGCCTGACACTACTGGTGGAGGTGACACCGTTGGTCCTGACACTACTGGTGGAGGTGACACCGTTGGTCCTGACACTACTGGTGGAGGTGACACCGTTGGTCCTGACACTACTGGTGAGGGTGATGACGCTGGTGCTCCACATCACTAATAGGGACACAGAAAAGCTGGGTTAAATATCTTTTACTTGATGATCCTTCTCCGCAACCTCGTGTTAGGACCGGTCTTCACCCGAGCTTCTCCCCCTCTACAGCACTCGGTGCCCTGCTGTACAGACCCACTGTAGTGGTGTGTGTGTGTGTGTGTGTGTGTGTGTGGTGTGTGTGTGTGTGTGTGTGTGTGAGGGGACTCCCACTCTCAGTCTGTAGTGTCTTCATGCGCTTATCTCCATCCATATTTCTGTGTATGATACGGTGTACGAGCAACCTATTACCTTATTTAATCTCAAGATCGGACTGACTGCTTTCCGAGTAAGATCCTTAATTTGTAATGAATATGTATTAAAAATAATGATTTTTAAGTTCTAAGTTGTGTAGCTGTGTTGTGTTAGTCCGATCCTGTTATAGCCCTGATACCAACCTTGTACCCTCCCTTGCTCTGTTACTGTTGCCTGCTGGCTCCTCCTGGCTGACGGTGTTGCTGACTCAGGATCCGTGTGGTGCTGACGCTGGCAAGTACAAGTGCGTGGCAATGAACCAATTTGGCGAGGCCACAGCCAACGTAAACCTAAACATCGAGTCTGACCCGGAACCGACGGGCCAGGCTCCCGTCTTCGTGGAAAAGCCTACCATCAAGTTCGAAGAGAAGGCTGGACGGGTGCTGATGGAGGCTCTGGTGCGCGCAGATCCCAAACCTACCTCCCGATGGACGAAAGACGGCAAGGAGCTCGATGTGGCAAGAGTAACAGCAACCGTCACCAAGGAAAAGGATGATTTGTACCGCATTCGCATGGAACTGCGGGTAATGGAGCGGGTCTTCCCGTCATGCACTGCTGCAGCCACTACTGCCCTCCCCCCGTTTGCTTGGGCATTGACAAGGGTGGCGCGCTCTGCCTACTCTCACCTGCTTGTCTAGATCTGCTTCCTTTTATATTACCTAACTTATGATTTCATCATTCTTTCCTCTTTTTGTTTCAGCAACAGCATACTCACTCAACACTAATACTACAACACAAGGTGAAATCGGAAAAAAAGAAATTCTTGAGTAGTTGGACATTAAATACGGCTTTGTTGACAGCTCTGAGGTTTCTTCCAACGACGCCTAGCAAGACATTTCTATTTTCCGAGTAGAACCAGACTGACTCAGTCGACGACTGATCTAGCCTAGCTAACTAAAACACTGTACCACTAAGACACTTAGTCCTACAGCCGTGCCATATTGTCTTCTAGTTACCTATACTATAGTCTAGAACTATAGTTTCTAACCAACATTAACACTTAATATATAAACAACTCATATACTCTATTTCCAGAAAATACTTGAATATATATACCTACAGAACTAGTCAAAATATATATTATATACGAGATATATTTTCTCAGTATATCAGTACTCTAAAGTCATGAACTATACAGCTCCATTCACTATATTCAATATATAAAATCTTCATACCAGCAACTTACCACAACAGAGGTGACAGAAAACATTAAGGATCCATCTTCTCTTTCCTGAAGATCTAAATTATTCTCCTGATCTTGACCTTGACCCCCTGAACCCTGCACTAAAGCGCTGGAGATGACCTTTTGTTATCACTTGACCTTACTGATGAAAGTGTTTGGTTACAGAAACCTCAGCCTACTGACGGCGGCGTCTACAAGTGCAACATCAAGAACGAATTTGGGGAGCTGAACGCTAATCTCAATCTCAACATCGAAGGTAAACTGCGATAGCGAGTTTGTCCTCTGTGGTTGCCCGTCTGTTTTCTGAGATAACACCTTTGTCTTCTGTGATAACACGTCTGTCTTCTGTGGTAACACGGATAACACGTCTGTCATCTGTGATAACACGTCTGTCATCTGCGGTAGTATATCTGTCCACTGTTATCTGTGATAACACATGTGTTCTCTGTGCACTATACGGATCAGTCTACTTAACTCCTTGACTCTCCGATAAATTTTTATATAATAATTGTTTGGTTCCCGAATGGTAATTTGTCTTAAATTATATATGTACCATTCATTTACATATTACGTTGAGTGTCATTACCAATAATAAGTGATAAAAGCTACAACCATCATATTAATATCAAGTCAGTGCTTCATGTTAGTCACCCCCTAACCTTGAATCTTGATAAAGAAAATGAGATTTCTTCATTTCTGTACTGCTATTATTATTTATTTATTTATTTATTTATTTATTTATTTATTTATTTATTTATTTATTTATTTATTTGTTTATTAATATAATTATTATTATTATTATTTCGAGTTGACAGTAACGTCATAATTCATACAGCGACACCTGTGTCCTGCCCGTAGTATAATCTTAAGCCACATATTCCAATGCCGCGATCCGGTCCGATATAAATCCTGTTTTTCTGCCTATTTACGCCGGTGTTAATCTTGGTTTATCAATGTCCAGTGGCGCCGACGATCAAGAGGCCGCCCAGGATTGTGTCGGTGTTCAACAGGAAGGTGGTGATCGAGTGCGTGGTCATCTCCACCTCCAAGCCCGCCTGCAGCTGGTTCAAGGACTCGTCCAAGGTCCGCCTCGACACTCGTCACTGCGTCAACATCAATGAGGTGAGACTTGGTCACATTCGGAAAGTGTTCGTTCGAGAGAGTAGGCGAGTCACCCCTGAAATTATTACTGATTAGAGAACTGGCGAGTGTTAGGATAGGAAGGAAAGCCTGAAACAAGTGTTGAGTTGGGAAGTGGCGGATGTTAGCACACAATTGGACCTCGTGAAGCAAGCAGTGAGTAAGGAAGTAGCGAGTGTTAAAACACATTAGGACAAACACTGTTGGTGGGTAAAAGAAACGCCGAAGCCAGAGCCAGGGATAGAGTTTAAAATGACTATAAATAAATATGAAACGTATGTCTTCAACGTCAGACCCATCAACCATAAGAGCAGATAGGAAGACTGAGGAAGTCTGAGAAGTTCGTAAGATAGACAGCTTTAAGAACGAAGAAAAAAAACTTCTAAAAACTCAACTGAGTGTTTAGGCTATTTTATATCACAAAGAATTAATATTATTCCAAAAGGTGTATAGGGTATATATTATATTCCTACCGGGTTCTGTAGCGCAGTAGTCTGAGTCGACGGTTCACAGATGATGGGGTCCCGGGTTGAATTCTTCTGATAGGACAGGAACGTTGGGGCACGTTTCCTGTAACCTGATGCATCTTTTCACCTAGCAGTAAGTTGATACCAGAAGGTTAGGCAACTGTTGTGTATTAATCGTGAGGAAGGTCAGTCGTTGGCTTGGTGGGGAACCTTGTTAACACCAGCAGGCTTCATCTTCCCCAAAATGGGGAACCAAATGGCATTGTTTAAATTACTTGGACTTTTCGGTCCCTTATTCCGCTTCTCAGAAAGATGTACTTTCCTCAGTGTAAAATTATGGTATGCAAATTAAGCCTGATAGTGTTTACCAACAGGATCCATACAGTGAGAGGCGTTAGTTTACATGCGCGAGAAGCGCAGTGCGCTTGTTGGTGTACATACACTGAGAGTTTACTTTAGATGTAAACTATGATCAGGACTTAGGTATACTCGCTGGTTGGTCCAGCAAGTTACGGCATCGTGACCGTCCTAAGAACTCTGCAGAGGTTGAGCAGCCTTATGCCCAACAACAGCGTCTGACACAGATGTTGCCTTCTGCAGGAGGGAGAGGGCAAGTACGTGGTGCAGATGGAGATGCTGAAGGCTGAGAAGATGGACTGTGGGTCGTACAAGGTGGTGGCCAAGAACGAGAAGGGGGAGACCACCTCGCAGGCCGTGGAGCTCACCATGGACATGCTGGAGGAGGTCAGTATAGGCACCACTGCCACGCCCTATATCATACATTACGGGGTGAGAATAGCTTGAGCTACCTCATCCCTTTGTGTGTATTTTACCTCAATAAACTTATTTCATATCATATAAGAATTTTAACTTACAATTTCAGTATTTGTGTTCATTACATATACGGTAAAATAGATAAAATAGAGAATAAGAAATACTGATCATCGTTTATTTGTTTTATGCATAAGCACAATATGCGGTGATGTTGTGCGGATGTCATATTTAGGAATATGTGAACGAGCTTCAATATTTGTGTTAAATATATGAAATCATCTCATTACTGTGTTATTATTTTTTTAGTTTTCTCAGAATGTAAATTATGACTTGTTCAAGTACAGGAAAGATAGTTAAATATATAGAGGAGAATTTTATTTAATATACAACTAATTGTGAATTGTTTTCCTTGTCCTTCCCTTCTCGACGACCCAACAGAAGGAGGAGAAAAAGGTGAGCATCACAGAGCGGATATTTTGATATCTCTTCATGTTAGAGCTCTTAAGTTAGCTTTCAATCCCCCTTTGGATAACTTATGTTCTTATTTCAACCAACAAATTCCTAGAGTTTAATGATTGGCTCTTACAATCCAAACCTTTTGTGCTTAGATTTAGGTCAGCAGTGTTGTGATTCAATCCCTGACTTGCAAACGATAATTAGAAGGACATGTGGTCTGTAACAACCCCCCCCCCCTCCTCCCCATCGTCCCCACCTTAGGAAAGACACAACATGGCTACAACTATATTTTGCATTTAATGTTTCCGTGTTACAACTGTGTAACCGGGAATTAACGTTCAGAGACGTGGTTATGTTGTGTGTCGCCATCCTCGTCAAATAAGAAACAAGTACTGTAACTTGTAAAACATCCCGTTTGCATGATAATAAAAAAATATAAAAAATCTATCTCCTCACCCAAAACTTGAGAGAGCAAACCCGGAATGCCTCTAAATGCCTTGACTTGCCCTGTCGTAGGAGGCTGGGATATGGGAGACGTGTCTGTGGGGAAAACCAGTTTCATTCCATCAGAGACTTAAATCAATTTAACGTAGTGTCTGTGTCTGCACTGTTGAAGTAAATACTCGTAGCAACTACGAGTTTACCTGTGTTTTGACGATGGTAAAAGTGAAGCTGAAGGTCCCCACCCCCC
>NC_091180.1:22144272-22321772 GCF_040958095.1 Procambarus clarkii | reverse complement strand
CACAGAAATAACACCACATGAGACCAGGAGGCATGGCAGGATGTGCAGAATACCCCCGTTGAAGAGCAGAGGTGCAACAGGTACTCTGAGAGAGAACTCTATCAACATCAAAGGCCTGAGACTGTTCAACACGCTTCCACTACACATAAGGGGCATTACTGGCCGGCCCCTCACAGTGTTCAAGAGAACTGGACAAACACCTCCAAAGGATACCTGATCAACCAGGCAACAAACCTGACTCATACTTCAGTCTGCGAGCAGCCGCGTCCAACAGCCTGGTTACCAGTCCAGCAACGCGGAGGCCTGGTCGACGACCGGGCCGCGGGGTCGCTTAGTCCCGGAATCACCTCAAGGTAACCTCAAGGTAAGGAAAGGCATCACTGCTCTAAGGCAAGGCACCACTGCTAAGGCAAGGCTCCACTGCTCTACCAGCAGCAGCAGTTATTAAGCAGCAGCAGCAGGTGGAGCAGCACATATCAAACACAGACTGCAAAACTTGAGCCGTTACTTCCTGCCCTTAAACTACTCATTTGTCATGCAAACACTCGCCTTTGTCTCCGCTTTCCACCACACTATCCCCCTCCTCCCAGCATCACCACCCCGCCCCGCCCCCACCACCACCACTCCCTCGACCCGCTGGGGCTGGAGGCTCCAGCACCAGCGTGTCCAGGTCAGCTGTCCAGGCAGGTGTGAGAGCTGGAATGAGTCAATGGACTTCCCTTCGACAACCCTCCTCACACTCCTTCCCCTCCCTCCATCCCACTCCTCCATCACCAACACTTACCCACTCCTTTTCCACTCCCTACCTCTAACTCCCCACTCCCTTACACCCGAGGCGCACGCGCGCACACAAGATGACGTCAGTAGCCACTACCAGATTATTCAGCATGTCAACGGTGACAAACATGTAAGGCCCTCACTTGAACACTATATTATTGAATGTAAACCCGTAAAAGATCTTGCACCTCCTGACCTATTGTACAAGCGTGTACGGATAAGTTTAAGTTATGTTGAAGCTGCGTCTCTTATGAACCCATCCCTGCCCTTGTGTGGCGGTGGACAATACAAACTGGATTTACATATTCGCAAATTGAAACATGTATTCTGTCAAATGTAGTCGACAGTGGGACCAATTTCCCCCACCCACAAACACCTCGCCCACTACCTGGCCACTGTTAGCGGTTCACCCGTCCACCCACGCCACCCGTCCTCTCAACCTGGTGACCCTTCACCCAGCAGCGCCACAGTGCTCCACATACCTCCCAACATCGAGCACACAGCCTCACTGTAAGCTGGGTTAACGTCCCAATACGTCTCTTCACCCGCCTCCGGGGAAACATTTGAATGTAATGTGAGGAGTGTACCCTTGTGAGGAGTGTAACCTAGGGGCACGAAGTGTACCGGTGTAGCCTGGACTGACCCAGCACCAGTACACATGAGAGGCCACACAACCAGGAGGCGAGACCGAAAATTACGTATAGTAATGACAAAGTGTAGCAAAGTATATACATGATAAGTGCGGCTTGAGAATGCCACAATCGACTTGAGAATGGTCCAGGACGGACCGAAACGTCGTCGTCCCTTCATTTTCTAGTGTGTGGATTGGTCAACATACTTCAGCCACGATATTGTGACTCATCGCCTGCGAGGGGAAGGGGTAGAGGACGACGGAGGGGAGAGGGGGGGGTGGAGAGAGGGAGAGAGTGGGAAGAGAAGAATGGGTAGGGGTGGGAAAGGTCGGGGTGGCAGGGAGAAGACACAGGTAGCGAGGTGGGTGGGACACCCTTGACCTACTACAAGAGGTCTGGGTGGAGAGGCCAGCCACACCACCCGTGCCAACCATTCACCTCGTCTACAACTGCGTACTACAACCACTCCACCACAACCCTCTACTACCTACACAACAACAACCACTACTACTCCTACTACTGTTCACCCTTCCCCAGCTTTCACCCCCACCACTGTAAACGGGTTTGAAAGTTATGCTAATGCACACCAGTTCAAGGTCAAACTTACCTGGTGAAAACGTGGTCCGTAAACTTGTTGGTGTTGGCGGCCCGCAGCACCAGATCGCTACCATAGCCCGGCTGATCACACACTTCCCGTGGGAACTGCTACACTTCTCTCCCTTCAAGACATCAACATTCCAGGTTTTTTGCCTACGTTAGATTTAAGAGACGTGCCTGGACTCGGCCAGATACTACAGGGGGTTCTTAACCAGCCTGGGACCAGATTCACGAAGCAGTTACGCAGGTACTTGCCAACGTGTACATCTTTCCTAAATCTTTGACGACTTTGTTTACATTTATTAAACACTTTACAAGCATGAAAACTTCTTACTCAAATGTTGTTATTGTTATAAACAGCCTCCTGGTGCTTCGGAGCTCATTAACCGATTAATAATTGTAAACAAAGTCGTCAAAGATTGAGAAAAGATATACAGGTTCGTAAGTGCTGGCGTAACTGCTTAGTGAATCAGGCCTCAGACCCTCAGTCACTGCTGAGTGCACTGGGGTAACCAGTGAAGACACTACGCATATTCCTCCCACTCTGTCTAGGGCCTGTCTAATTACCCAAAGCTTCCTAGTATTACGTACGTAATGAAGAGCTATGGTATATTTACTCACTATAATGATTGGTGCTCAATGTAGAAACATGAAAAACTTATTATTACTCTGAAATAATATAATTTTATAACGAAATTACAAGAAACTAAGTGGCAGGTGACGCCACTGGAAATCGACGCTCCAAGCGACAATGTTGTGGCTGTGGGTAATTAAATGGACCTAATTTCGTTATAGAATGATATTATTCTAGAGCAACAGAATACCCTTTGTTGAGTACGTTAGCCCTACTTCTACCAGATGCTCAAACATCAGTACACTGTGATAGCTACCTGGTTGATACCAGGTTGATGGGGCTCTGGGAGGTCTTCTACTCCCCTTCATTCCCACAGGAACTTCGAAGTTGATTTCACTTATGTCGGAGTCGTACAGAGTGAATACCAGGTCGAGTCTACTTGGCTGGTCGTTGTTTCTCATAATCGAGGGTGTCCTGACATGCTGGCTTAAAGAGTTTCTTGTTACCACTTCCAATAGTTTAGCTGTCACTCTTTCTTCACCTCCATGCGGTTCCTTGTTCTCCCAGTCTACCTTTCTGTGGTGGAAATCTCCCACGATAAGCAGACGAGATCGATTTATGCGGGCGATAGAGGCTGTCGCTCTCAATTAGCGTTAATTACCATGTTGTTTCTGTCATACTCTTGCCTGGTCTTCTGTCATTTGGCGGAGGGTTATATATCACTGCTACTACTCTTGGTCTTCCCATCATCATGGTGCCTATTATGTAGTCTCTGAACCCCTCGCAGCCTGGGATGGCTGTCTGCGGTTTCATTTGTTGGGAAGAAGTTGGCCAGTGGTAGATTTTGAGGTTCAAATAGCGCTTTTAATTATGTACAGGCCATCATACTAGTGTTATCTTTATACACCCTCAGACTCTCACTCCAGACAGTTATTAACATCCAGTGTTTATATCACCAGGGACTACATCATCCAGTGTTTATATCACCAGGGGCTACATCAGCCAGTGTTTATATCACCAGGGACTACATCAGCCAGTGTTTATATCACCAGGGACTACATCATCCAGTGTTTATATCACCAGGGGCTACATCAGCCAGTGTTTATATCACCAGGGACTACATCATCCAGTGTTTATATCACCAGGGACTACATCAGCCAGTGTTTATATCACCAGGGGCTACATCAGCCAGTGTTTATATCACCAGGGACTACATCAGCCAGTGTTTATATCACCAGGGACTACATCAGCCAGTGTTTATATCACCAGGGGCTACATCATCCAGTGTTTATATCACCAGGGACTACATCAGCCAGTGTTTATATCACCAGGGGCTACATCATCCAGTGTTTATATCACCAGGGGCTACATCAGCCAGTGTTTATATCACCAGGGGCTACATCAGCCAGTGTTTATATCACCAGGGGCTACATCAGCCAGTGTTTATATCACGGCAGGATGTGTCACCACCCAGCAACACCAATCACATCCTCCCCACAATCACTGTAGTTCTCATGTTAACTTTAGTAGATAAACCTTCCCAACCTCCTGACCACCACCACTGGCATCATTAAACTATTTGATTCACCCCAACATGTCAGCAGCGTTATTATAACTACCTGGAGTTTACCTGGAGAGGGCTCAGAGTTTTTCAACTGGCCAAGCCCTGGCCAAGCCCGGGCCAAGCCTCGTGATAACTTGGTACAAGAGGGCGAGGGTGACACAGCCCAGGCGTCAACACCTCCACCACCCACAGCCCACTTCGAGGAGCGTGAGCCAATGTGGGCGAGACAGATTGCGGTCATGCAACATTATTATTATCCTGGCAGGGAAGGCCCTCTTTGAGACCCTTGGTTAGCAGTGAGCCCGGGACCTCATGGGTAGTGTGTACCCCCCAAGCATCGCAGCACTCCTCGCTCACACTCTTCACAGCCCCACCACATCACAAAGCAACAAACCCATCTTAGGTCGTTAACACAGTGGCAAGAGAGCACTCGTCACCACCAGAGACCGTCACTGGGGTGTCAACACACCAATATGGCCGTCTTCAGGAGCCCCTAAACACCCAAAAACAGTCTCAAATTCAGAAAGCACTATCGAGGCCCTGTCTCTTTAGACCTCAGCACATGTACTTCCCCACACACTCGCGGACCTCACAGTCCCCTAAGACCCTCCATGACTGGCATTTAAAGGCACTAAAATCCCTTCTTTAACTCGAAAGAATCTGCTGAGCATCTTTCTAGACTCTTATGAATCTTTGAGCCCTTAGTCCCGTCTCCCCAGCACCTTAAATACGCGCGCACACACTACACAGAACACACTAAAGTGCCACGTGACCTCCAAACACGACCACTCGGTAACCTTAGTGGCTATAAACAGCTCAGGTACTAAGTAGTAACCCGTCTCTCCAACATACAAAGAAGGGAGTCATTTTAGAGTGGCACTAAGGGGAGTGATGTGAGGCCAGGTGCCTCCGGGTGGTAACTATAGGAGGCAGGCAGGCGTGCGTGTGCTTGGTAGAGGCCCGGCCGGCGTCAGTACTGAGGCTGCCATGCCGTCCGACCCCCCCAGATAACACGCACTCTTATCATCCCCTAACACCGATATCCCACCCTCCTTATCTCCCTAACTTAGCACTCTCATCCGGTCTCTGCCTGTGTGTGTGTGTACTCGCCTAGCTCTACCTGTAGGGTTTACCTGCTGTTCCTGGGCCCTGCCTCTTCAGGTATCGGGCATTTACAGATGCACCGAATTCCATTTACAGATTTATTATATATATATAACTACAGGATTCGAACGCATTACGTCCAGGATCACCCCTAAACGTACACAGTACCGTGACGACCGCACCAACTGATCGTCTAGACGAAACGATCAGTTGGTGCGGTGGTCACGGTACTGTGTACGTTTAAGGGTGATCCTGGACGTCATGGGTTTGAATCCTGGTCAGGTCATATAGAGTACTTGGTGATCTATGGCTTGCGCTTTCCTGCAGCCATTCTTACACACACACACACACAGCCCAGTCATATAAATGGCCTACCACAATACACGTGGACAAAGGGTGGGCGTGTACTACACACATTTGTGTCTGCAGGGTCGAGCTATTACCTCTTAGACGACCCCGCCTTTCTAACCAATATAATTTTGTCCTCTATTATGTCTATATATATATAGTAGACATAATACACCCTCTTATACACGCGCACATAAACACACCCTCAGGAAGCAGCCCGTAGCAGCTGCCTAACTTCCAGGTACCCATTTACTGCTAGGCGAACAGGCGCATCAGGGTGAAAGAAACGGCCCAGTTTGTTCCGCCTCCGCCGGGAACCGAACCCCGGGCCATTAATTAAGACTACGACTCCCGAGCTATATCCACTTAGCCACGAGGCCCCTAGTAGAAACTGGAATAAACGCGATTGTGTGTACTCACCTATATGTACTCACCTATATGTGCTTGCAGGATCGAGCATTGACTCTTGGATCCCGCCTTTCTAGCTATCGGTTGTTTACATCAATGACTCCTGTCCCATTTCCCTATCATACCTAGTTTTAAAAGTATGAATAGTATTTGCTTCCACAACCTGTTCCCCAAGTGCATTCCATTTTTCTACTACTCTCACGCTAAAAGAAAACTTCCTAACATCTCTGTGACTCATCTGAGTTTCCAGTTTCCACCCATGTCCCCTCGTTCTGTTATTATTACGTGTGAACATTTCATCTATTTCCACTTTGTCAATTCCCCTGAGTATTTTATATGTCCCTATCATATCTCCTCTCTCCCTTCTTTTCTCTAGTGTCGTAAGGTTCAGTTCCTTCAGCCGCTCTTCATATCCCATCCCTCGTAGCTCTGGGACAAGCCTCGTCGCAAACCTCTGAACCTTCTCCAGTTTCTTTATGTGTTTCTTCAGGTGGGGGCTCCATGATGGCGCGGCATACTCTAAGACGGGTCTCACGTAGGCAGTGTAAAGCGCCCTAAAAGCTTCCTCATTTAGGTTTCTGAATGAAGTTCTAATTTTCGCCAGTGTAGAGTACGCTGCTGTCGTTATCCTATTTATATGTGCCTCAGGAGTTAGATTAGGTGTCACATCCACTCCCAGGTCTCTTTCTCGAATCGTTACAGGTAGGCTGTTCCCCTTCACTGTGTACTGTCCCTTTGGTCTCCTGTCACCTGATCCCATTTCCATAACTTTACATTTACTGGTGTTAAACTCCAGTAGCCATTTCCCTGACCATCTCTGCAGCCTGTTTAAGTCCTCTTGGAGGATCCTACAATCTTCGTCTGTCACAACTCTTCTCATTAATTTTGCGTCATCCGCAAACATTGACATGCATGATTCCACTCCTGTAAACATATCATTTACGTAAATTAGAAAGAGGATTGGTCCCAGCACCGATCCTTGAGGTACTCCACTTGTTACTGTTCGCCAGTCCGACTTTTCGCCCCTTACCATTACCCTCTGGTAATGGTGTGTGTGTGTGTGTGTGTGTGTGTGTGTGTGTGTGTGTGTGTGTGTGTGTGTGTGTGTGTGTGTGTGTGTGTGTGTGTGAGACGGAGTAGACAAACGACCATAGTGTATTAAGCACACACAAGGAGGATTGTCATAAGGGAGGGAGGGAGTTACCGGCTTGGGGCGTGGGGGGGGGGGATGGGGGAGGAGATAGTTACGCACCTGCGGCTGCTGGGCAGGGGAGGGGGTGCGGGACACAGGGGGGAGGGAGACATGAGTGCAGCTGCGTCTATCCCTCGACGCTGAGTGGACAAAGTTTCCAGCTTCAGGGAGCGACAGGCAGAGATTGTGTGGTTTTGGACACGCTAGTACGGGCAAGGGTACAAGGAGGGGGGGGGGGGCAGGAAGGTGCAGGTGAAGGCGGCCTGGTGCTGGAGCAAGGGGTGTGTGAGGACACGAGGGGAGGGGGGGGGGGGAGGGCAGGTGATGGGGGGGAGGAGGCCAGGTGAGGTCCTGACCCACTGTGAGTCACCTGTCTTCTGATAACATCAATCCTCTGCTTCATTATGACACAAAACACCGTTCATTATAAACACACAGATATACTAACACCCCCTTGATGACGACTGCTACCCTCCCCTCGACAACAACTGTTACCGTCCCCTCGACAACAACTGTTACCATCCCCTCGACAACAACTGTTACCGTCCCCTCGACAACAACTGTTACCGTCCCCTCGACAACAACTGTTACCGTCCCCTCGACAACAACTGTTACCGTCCCCTCGACAACAACTGTTACCGTCCCCTCGACAACAACTGTTACCGTCCCCTCGACAACAACTGTTACCGTCCCCTCGACAACAACTGTTACCGTCCCCTCGACAACAACTGTTACCGTCCCCTCAACAACAACTGTTACCGTCCCCTCGACAACAACTGTTACCGTCCCCTCGACAACAACTGTTACCGTCCCCTCAACAACAACTGTTACCGTCCCCTCGACAACAACTGTTACCGTCCCCTCGACAACAACTGTTACCGTCCCCTCAACAACAACTGTTACCGTCCCCTCAACAACAACTGTTACCGTCCCCTCAACAACAACTGTTACCGTCCCCTCGACAACAACTGTTACCGTCCCCTCAACAACAACTGTTACCGTCCCCTCGACAACAACTGCTACCGTCCCCTCGACAACAACTGCTACCGTCCCCTCTAGGAACAAAAGATAACTCACACGTTAAGACCACCAACAAAAGCAACAGCGAATCACAATCACAAAACAAAACGCCCTCCAGCAACACACCCAACAGTTGCACCACCAGCGTCACACACACACACACACACACACACACACACACACACACACACACACACACACACACACACACACACACACACACACACACACACGCAATACCAACTGTGCTACAAACAATGCACTCTCAAACTCCCGGAATAGTGCACAGTGGAGGGTGCGGGAGGAGGGTGTGTTGGCCGGTGCGGGGGAGGGTGTTTTGAGCTGGGGAAGGGGGGTAAGAGGGGGGTGGAGCCGGGGAGGGGGGGGGGGAAGGGACGATTATTCAAAACCCCGATTTTCAGACTGAACGTTGAGGACGAAGCGAGGTGGTCGGTAGACAGCAATTTGCGACAGCCGCCATAGTTTAAGCTTGCAACAGTCGCCACAGCACAGGTTCACAGTAGTGGCGGTACCTTACAGTTACAACAGTGGTGCATCATAAGTTGTCAGTAGACACGGTACCTTCACTATCACAATACACCCAAAAGGTGGCACGGGCATGAATATCCCGTAACCAATAGTAAACGGACGTGGATTATTGTATTCATAATGCGTGGGTATATCCAGCTGTGCACGCTGGCTCGAACTCTGTCTCATGGGAAGAGTTTTCTTAGTTCTCGTAGCAATCACGAATGGGGTTAAAAGATGGGAAAGGAGAACCTATTATGATAAAAAAAGAGGGGGTTGCAGGTGTGAGGATACAATAAGGGGAACAAATCAATGAACCCAATCAGCTAATGTATTCTCCTTACATGCACACAAGGAAAAACTAACATCTGCAAACTAATCGCCACACACGAGGTAAAACAGAGGGACCATAGCAGTAACCACCCCTACCAGGGGGCGAGGATAGGGGGGGGGGGTCGATGGATGGGTCTAGTTTCTGGGAACAAAATGGTGATATCACGGCGAGCCCTACAGTACACCGAGGTCCTCACATCTCTATTACCAGGAGGCTCCCTCCCACCACCTGCCAGCACTCCTGCACTACCTTCCTACACATCACACCACACCCACTCTCTCCTACACTCTTCGGGGCAGTAGTCTTATTCTTAGACTACATCACTACACTCTCAGCTAGACTCCATCATGGGATAGTATCCTTAGACAATAAGACTCTTCCACGTGACCTCCCCTCGTGACCTTCCACTGGCAGTAGTTAGCAACATGACCCACTAAAGAGATCCCAACACAAGCTACGCCTCGCTAGTAAAAGCAGTTAAGTACATCTAACAAAGAGGACGTTAACCATGTATGTTAATACACATGTATGTATACATGAGTTAGCTGTTCTTGGAAGTGACGTAGATAACTAGCCAACACTAAGTGTGTGTGTGTGCAAACATTGATGGCGACACACCAGCTCCATCAAGGCTACACCTGGCAGCTGCATCAGTCAACACAACTTACAAGCCTGGTTGTTGAGGTGTCAGCCACAGACCACGGCAGCCATCTATCACCACCACTTATTGATTGATAAAGATTAAGCCACCTAAGAGGTGGCACGGGCATGAATAGCCTGTAATACCACCACTAGGATCCCTCCAGTATATATACATAGAGTAGTAGTACGCGTCCGCTAAACTAAACTAATTTTCTTACACGTGAAAATTGCCCCTTCTCAAAAAAAGTGTTTCCCTGTCCCATCGAGTGGATAGTAAACCGTCGTGTCCAAGAAATTTAGTTCCTGGTTATGCTTGTCCATCGTGAACCTCAGGTTCGGGTGCACAGAGTTCGCCCAGGCATAATTTCCCAGGCATCTGCGGTCAGCACATGTGTAAATAATGTCCCCCAACTACTGACAACAGTGACCTGAGGGCTGTGTGGGATGCTCCGGATCAGCTTATTAAGATATTAGGTGCTAAGTACTTACCTGGAGGTGGGAGTCGCTGGCGCCGCTGAGCGTGCGCTTGTGCGTCGAGATGCCAAGGTCATCCTCGTCGTCGTCATCGCCCAGCAATATTTTTTTGGCAGCTGGAGATCGTCCCGAGGACTTGCGATGCTTGGCGAGGGTGCCGAGCGTGAAGACCTTGCCATTCTGGGCGAGGAAGCCCCGCTGGAGGGCTCGCTTGGTGGCGTGGCGCACCAGGTTGGGTGCCTGGGGGTCATCGAAGGTGCTGTTGCCCTGGTTCTGCAGGTGGGTGCTAATGTCCTTGAGCGTGCCGCCCTCGGGACCCAACTCCCGCACCGCCCGCACCACCTTGCCCACCAGGTCGGCCGCCCGCGAGCTGGCCGTGGGCGTGCGGACACTTACCCGCCCAATCCGCAGAGGCGGGTTCTTGGGGTCGGCGTACGACTCTATCCCTTTGTTCTCGATGTAGAGGATAGCGCCCGCATCCACCTGGGGAAGGAAACACAACACTTTAATACTTGAGCTCTTTGTTGGTGACGCCACTGTAGGAGGGGGAGGGAGGGGGGAGTGGAATCTGTCCGACCTTGACTTGACTTAATCCCATCCTCCGCATTATCAACCCTCCCCCCCCCCCTCCCCCACACCCGTCCCCAGAGTACGATCATCATTTCGTCACCGTCAATGTCCATCCCCTACTCCCTACCCATCTTGGCTAGGGCCTGCCAGCTACACTAGCCCAGCCCGTCCACACCTCCAGTATCCGTCATAATTACCAGCGTCGTGTCCCAGCCGCCCGTCCTCCTAAGGTTCCCCACCGTCAAGAAAATGGTCAGTTTAAAGTGTGGTCTCCTAAGGTCTCCGCACTCTCCCAGGTCCCGCCCATACACAAAGCTGTCAAATTAACAACGTTGCTGTGCTTTTGTAATACAGAACTAATCTGCTGTAAGAACAAGAATAACGGCAACTGTAGAAGGCCTATTGGTCCATGCACGGGATATTTACACACAAACTCGTGTATTTGTCTAACTTGGGCTTGAAACACTCCAGCGATCACACGTCTGTTATGCTATCCGGTAATTTATTCCATAAATCAATAACCCTGTTTCCAAAACAATATTTATCCAAGTGTTTTCTGAATATAAATTTACTCAACTTGTATCCACCGTTTCGTGTTGTATTTAGTACTGATATATTTACCAACGTCTTAACATCCCTCTAGTCATTCCCTTCCATCCATGTGTGTTCTTCAAGCACACTCCCCTCATGCTCTTCGTCTTTATTAGGAATGTGAATTAAGCTTTCTTATATCTCTTAATAAGGGAGCTTCCTTATTCCTGAGATTAACTTTGTCACCCTTTTCTGTGCACGCTTAATATCCATTCTATAACACGGTGGCCAGAAGCTGAAGTGCATAATCTACAGAAAATAGTAGATTATGTAGTTCAGATTCTAATAGAAAACTTAGTACCTTTTACATTACTATTACTGCTAACACTTCTAGGTATGAGTCCTAGTATCATATTTACGTCATTCACTACATTAATACATGGATTTTTCGGCTTAAGATCCCAACTTATCATGACTTAAATCTGTTTATGATACCAATGATGCTCAGACTCTGCTACTTAGCGAGAAACAGCTGAACCACACGAAACACCTTAATGTCCCAGAACACGAGCAACCCCACCAACCACTCTACACAGCCAGCGACTCCATGAGTGGCAGTACACAACCGCAAGAATCACTCCCCAACAAAAAATGATCACACACACCCACGATCACACCTCCAGACCTCAATATATATATTTCTGGCTCACAGGAACCCTGACACCAACTAAGATCACACTACACAATCCAGCCACCGCACTGTCAACCCTACACAACACACACAAACACTCCCACACAAACCAAACAAACGACCCCACCTCATACCAACCCATGGTGGACAGGCCACCCAACTTTCCATTCCCCTCATTTCCAAACCCCTTCTTCCAGAATTGCAACCCTTCATCCCTCTCCCGCCCCGCCCCCCTCATCCTTTTCCAACCTCTTTCTACATCCATCCATCCATCCATTCAGGTTGATCAGTCTCATCAGGTTCTCCAGCACTCACTGTGCTAAGTCTTCAAGGCTTAGCGCCTTCATTCACGATAATTACTCCCCCTCTGAGGCAGACTGTCTCCGACGCTCACCCTGCAGATTAATTGACTGATTAAGCCAGCTAAGAGGTGGCCCGTAAGTTCACCCTGGAGATATTCCCTCTTGGTACATAGTGTATGTCCCCGATCACAGGTCACTTTGTAGTCATTCCCCCATTCCTCGCCACTACCCTTCCCTAACTGCACCTCTCCTCACAAACACTACATCGCATTTTGCCGTATAAATCCTCACCGACCAAAATATGATGTACATTAAATCGTAGCGGCCGGCAAATTGGACGGGCTGTCACGTTTTCTATTCGTGGGTCTTCGACTGGAGGAGTTTAGTACATTATTTTTGTGACGACTTGAGATGACGGGCTGCGATTGTGACAACTCCCAACTAACAACTTATATCTCCTTTCCTGGTATACTTACACTTTTTACGTGCACCCACCACCCACACTCTCCCTACCACGTGTACCCACCACCCACACTCTCCCTACCACGTGTACCCACCACCCACACTCTCCCTACCACGTGTACCCACCACCCACACTCTCCCTACCACGTGTACCCACCACCCACACTCTCCCTACCACGTGTACCCACCACCCACACTCTCCCTACCACGTGTACCCACCACCCACACTCTCCCTACCACGTGTACCCACCACCCACACTCTCCCTACCACGTGTACCCACCACCCACACTCTCCCTACCACGTGCACCCACCACCCACACTCTCCCTACCACGTGCACCCACCACCCACACTCTCCCTACCACGTGTACCCACCACCCACACTCTCCCTACCACGTGTACCCACCACCCACACTCTCCCTACCACGTGTACCCACCACCCACACTCTCCCTACCACGTGTACCCACCACCCACACTCTCCCTACCACGTGTACCCACCACCCACACTCTCCCTACCACGTGTACCCACCACCCACACTCTCCCTACCACGTGTACCCACCACCCACACTCTCCCTACCACGTGTACCCACCACCCACACTCTCCCTACCACGTGTACCCACCACCCACACTCTCCCTACCACGTGTACCCACCACCCACACTCTCCCTACCACGTGCACCCACCACCCACACTCTCCCTACCACGTGCACCCACCACCCACACTCTCCCTACCACGTGTACCCACCACCCACACTCTCCCTACCACGTGTACCCACCACCCACACTCTCCCTACCACGTGTACCCACCACCCACACACTCCCTACCACGTGTACCCACCACCCACACTCTCCCTACCACGTGTACCCACCACCCACACTCTCCCTACCACGTGTACCCACCACCCACACTCTCCCTACCACGTGTACCCACCACCCACACTCTCCCTACCACGTGTACCCACCACCCACACTCTCCCTACCACGTGTACCCACCACCCACACTCTCCCTACCACGTGTACCCACCACCCACACTCTCCCTACCACGTCATCTGGGAGAGGAAATTCTTCAGGAGTCAGAGAAGGAAAAAGTCTTGTTGGTTAATATCACGCCAGACCTGTCTCCTGCAGCACATATCAAGAGGATAACATCCGCGGCATATGCCAGGCTGGCCAACATACGAACGGCATTCAGAAAATTGTGTAACGAATCATTCAGAACTTTGTATACCACATGTCAGGCCAATCCTGGAGTATGCAGCCCCAGCATGGAGTCCATATCTAGTCAAGGATACGACTAAACTGGAAAAGGTTCAAAGGTTTGCCACCAGACTAATACCCGAGCTGAGAGGTATGACCTACGAGGAGAGGCTACGGGAATTAAACTTCACGTCGCTGGAAGACAGAAGAGTTAGGGGGGACATGATCACCACATTCAAGATTCTCAAGGGAATTGACAGGGTAGATAAAGACAGGCTATTTAACACAAGGGGCACACGCACAAGGGGACACAGGTGGAAACTGAGTGCCCAAATGAGCCACAGAGATATTAGAAAGAACTTTTTTAGTGTCAGAGTGGTTGATAAATTGAATGCATTAGAAAGTGATGTGGCTATGGTGGAGGCTGACTCCATACATAGTTTCAAGTGTAGATATGATAGAGCCCAGTAGGCTCAGGAACATGTACACCAGTTGATTGACGGTTGAGAGGCGGGACCAAAGAGCCAGAGCTCAACCCCCGCAAGCACAATTAGGTGAATACAATTAGGTGAGTACACCCGGCGTGCCCTTGTGGTGGGAGGCCAGCCCTTGGGGCTCCGGGAGCTTTGTCCGTCTCCCCGCTCGTCCACACTACAAGGCCAACTGCTGTACTCACACTGTCGCCAGGTACTACACGCTGCCTCCAGTGTACCTGGATGGGCTTCTGGCACTCCTACTCCCCAAGCCCGGCCGGCTCAAGGCCACGCTTCACTCGTCACAGCTTGCTCCAACAGGCTGTTGCTTGGAGCGGCCCGACCAACCTACTACTACACACTACTGTCACTGTACTCCGCGCCACCCGAATAAACTGCCACTTAAGCGTAATACACACTACTTGAATCTACTATATCCTACCTGAATGTATTGTACGCTATCTTCAATCTAGTGCTCTACACGATACCAGAACATACTTTGCATAGTAGTTTCACAGTACTTTGCATCTGGGATCCACGGCTGTTCAACACCCTCCCAGCAAGGATAAGAAATACTGCCATAACGAAGGTGGATGCATTCAAGAGGCACTTGGACAGGTTCTTGCAACAGCTTGTTGGACCAAGTTATCAGAAGTCAAACCTGGCCTCAGGCTGGGCTCGGTGAGTAGAAGTACTCCCGAAACCCTCACCAGGTATGGTCCAGGTACTACATGCTTTCTGAGTAACAACACGGTCTTTAAACATACTACTTGCTCTATGAATGTCCTATATACATGTGCTACGCACACACACTATACATGTGCTACGAGCTGCGACTCATAAATCCAGGCTGCGAGCAGCCGCATCGATCAGCCTGGTTGACCAGACCACGAGGCTTGGTCAGGGACCCGGTCACCGGGCTATAGATCAGGACTCGGAATCACTGACAGGTATACTAGCCTACACTACACAATGTGTGTATGGTCAGCAGCCAATAGCAGCTACCAACAGGCAGAGAACGGTAACTGCGCACAGTTGCTACCCTCCCCATGAATGTATACCATTTATGACCATTACCGACTACCCTCTTACTATAGAGCTACACTCAACAAAATACATCAGGCGTGTCATATATACAGCTACATAAACGCACACTTGGGGAGAACTGTTACAGTGGAAAAATAGATTGGTGTTGACAATGAATATCAATCGAACAAGAACATGGACGGAAGCTTTAGAAACAGATGAACCATATTGATAGCAAATTTTATTTTAGCGCAACAGGAGGGAAATGGAAAGAACTAAATTAACAGGTTGCCGAAGCCATCTCCTTTCATAATTTCAAAAGCAGTTATGACTGAAAAAAATATCAGGAGTCACTGGGTTAGACAACTGGTCGGTTGGAAAGGCGAGGTCCACGAGCTAAAGCTTGATTCTGTACGCACAAATATGCAAGGACAAATATAAGCGCGCGCCCCTTTTCACAGCCCGAAATTTACTTTAGCCTCCGTTTAAAAAAAACACACATTCTCCACCTTAATTTTTGTATTGTATCTAGTTGCTTTATTTCTGCCGAAACTTCACAATTTGGACATCGTGTGAGTATTATATATTTAGCATGCCTTCACTCACTGACCTTATCTAGGAATATTTAACGTTACTCCTAACTTACTGTTATTTTGACTTACAACTAACATCCATAAAACTTTTCGGTGATCTTACCCTTGTAAGTCATTAGCTCTCACGCCACACAGCCGCCCATACACTTATCATTATTAACAACTTTATTGACAACAATTACACTTTTGCCTAATCTGAGTAATTCGTTAGGCCTTATTAATGAGGATAATGCTGGTATTCACTGTCGCAGAGGGTCATACACAAGACAATAGGTCTAAACTGTAGGCTGAAGCACATATTATATTATATTATATATATCATGGTTAAAATCATGCTATCTTTATGCTACTTTAGAATCTACGGCCTGAAAGCTTTAGACAGCGGCTGACCTTCACTTCCCGCTCACCCGCCTATCTTTCATTCAGGGTGGACGGTAGAGCGACGGTCTGCAGGTCGGCGTTCAATCCCCGACCGTTCAAGTGGTGGGACACCATTCCTTTCCCCTCGTGTCATCCCAAATCCTTATCCTAATCCCTTCCCAGTGCTCTATAGTCGTAATGGGTTTGTGCACCTCGCCTCCACTGTAATTGTTCTTCAAACACCCGAACCTAAATTATTTTCCTGTTGACAATATAATCAGAGCTAAATTAAATTCTCTTTCTTAACAATGAGAAACATTAGTTTTAAACCTGAGACAATGACTTTCCCATCGTCCTGTCGCGTAGTTTACCACAAGGGGCACACACACTAGGGGACACAGGTGGAAATTTAGTGCCCAAATGAACCATAGAGACGTTATTTTTTTTTTCATAACGCGCTTTCATTATGCATACAAAGTGTGTTACACCAATCATCGCATTTTATCCTATCACACTTTTCCCTCAACTTTCTCAGTTGAGGGAAAAGGCGGGGGGGGGGGCCCCCCCCCGCCCTCTCCAAGTATACAAATTAGCGAGCCGAACGACAAACACTTTTCAGCAATTTATTCCATCCAAAAGGTCCCCATCTGAGTGGAGGGCCTTGCCCCTCTCCCTATGACATTCCTCCACTTGGGACCTCATCACACTTGTCTGCTCCAGACCGCCATATTTCCACTCTCCTAATTCCACTGTTCTGTTCATTCCCGTCATTAATATCGCAGTCACGCTTGGTTTTTATTCGCCGTTTTCTTAACCTCTGCATAAATTCATTTAGCTAATCTATTCAAACTGAATCACAACAACGTAATAATATATTTTCATAGATACGGAGCCAGGCGACGAGATGGAACTCTCGCATATTCATTCATTCAATCTTTATGAGGCTGTACGCAAATGTATGCATTCATTATGGGGCTGTACACGTATATATTCATTCCGTCATTCATGGTGTACCACATACACTATATATCACGCCCGATACATCACTACTGGCCGTTTCCTGGAATTCCACCATCTTTCCCACCATAAGAGGAAAATCCAGAACAGCCATTAACCCCCCTGAAATACCCCACCACAACTACGTCAACCCCACCACCACCACCCCGTCAACCCCCACCACCACCACCCCGTCAACCCCAATCATGCATAACACCACAACTCGGGCCTCGGCATTTCCTCCCTGGCTCCTTCCTCCCCTCCGGATGTTCTTTTTACATAGCGTCACTGCATACAGTCTCCCCCGCCAACCTTCCCCACCATTCCAGTTTTCTGTGCGTCAACTTCACCCGCACAACCTCCGTTATCACAGCTCCTTATGTCTCCTGGACCACACCACACACTAGAAGGTGAAGGGAAGACGACGTTTCGGTCCGTCCTGGACCATTCTCAAGTCGATTGTGAATGAACAATCGACTTGAGAATGGTCCAGCACGGACCAAAACGTCGTCGTCCCTTCACCTTCTAGTGTGTGGTCTGGTCAACATACTTTAGCCACGTTATTGTGACTCATCGCCTCCTTATGTCTCGTCTTTGACGCCTTCGTCTTTGACTTCGTCTTTTGAAGTATGGGTCTCTGTCACTCCTCCAGCATATTCCAGTTCCCAGAACAGCCTCTTATATGAGACTATCAAAAGCCTTTTTTAGGTTTAGATAGACACAGTCAAGCCAACCACCTCTTTCCTGTAGTATCTCTGTGGCTCTATAATAAAAATGTATTGTGTGGGTGGGTGTAATAATAATAATAATAATATATATATAATATTGTGCCTAATAGCCAGAACTACACTACTTGGCCTAGTCTGCAAGGTCTAATTTGCCTAACAAGCCAAATGTTTTTTGCCATTTTCAAATATTTCTTTCTAGATTAGTTCTTTTCAAATAATATCTTTTATATCAGGAACATGAATTACTGACTTAGTTTTGTTAGGATAGGTTAGGTAGCATAGGTTTGATCAAATTTCTATGTTAGTTTTGAACCAAAGCATTAAAAAAAAAAAAAAATCATATGTATTGGAATGGAAAGCCGTATGCAAGAAAACAAAATTGAAAAATATATTTACAGGAAAATTCAGCTTCTTAGACAACTTGGCCTATTAGGTACTACATACTGACTACACATCATGGTCAAAACCTGCAATTCTACTGAATCCCAGGTTGCATTGCTCTTGATCATACCGTGGTGTAGTGGTGTAGGGCATGTGCTCTGGAGTACCAAGTGAACAGGTTCGAATTCTTCTCGTGGCTCCACTGATTTTCTCATTGATACAAATTAATGAGATTTCGTTGTACATTTGATGAGAAGCATTGGAGGTAGAACTACTAGACCATACTGCCACCATAGTGAATGGTAGCAGTGTGTAAAACCCCCGATAGAGTTTCAGTTTTAAGCCTCAGGCCCCCTTAGAGGATTCAGTAGAATCCCAGGTTGCAATGCTGATAACCATGTCGTGGTGAAGTGGTCTTAGGCGTTTGCTTGAGAGTTCCAAGTGAGTGGGTTCAGACCCTCCTCATGGCTTCTACTAATTTCCTCACATTTATACACAGTATATATAAACATAACCAGTCGACATAGCAGTAGTGTGGTTCTGAAATGTTGCTCAGAATGTAATACTGCCTTACCTGGAGGTTACCTTGAGGTGATTTTGGGGCTTAGCAACCCTGCGGCCCGGCCGTCGACCAGGCCTCCTCGTTGCTGGTCTAGTCAACCAGGCTGTTGGACGCGACTGCTAGCAGCCTGACATATGAGTCACAGCCTGGTTGATCAGGAATCCTTTGGAGGTGTTTGTCAAGTTCTCTCTTGAACACTATAAAGGGTTGGCCAGCTATGCCCCTTATGTGTAGTGGATGCGTGCTGAACAGTCTCGGGCCTCTGATGTTGATAGAGTTCTCTCTCAGAGTACCTGTTGCACCTCTGCACCTCAACAGGGGATATTCTGCACATCCTGCCATGCCTTCTGATCTCATGTGGTGGTATTTCTGTGTGCAGGTTTGGGACCAGCCCCTCTACTATTTTCCATGTACAAATTATTATGCATCTCTCCTGCCTGCGCTCAAGAGAATACAGAGTTAGGAGCTTTAGTCGATCCCAATAGTTTAGATCTTTTACTGAGTGGATTCTAGCAGTAAAGCAGTACTGGCAGTCTTCTATACTGTCCTTTCTCCTGATTAAAGGGAATGGTAAAATATGTTGCATACACCTATAGTAATACTCTCATTGCCGCTTCTGATCACACACAGTTATTGCGTGTTTATCACTATTCCAAAAATTGAAAGCTCTTCGATACAGTATACCGTCTAATTTTCTTCCATTACATAGTTATCTTGTGGAATGGACCACCAACCAGCAATTTGACACCTTCGATACCCAATATTGAGAACCATGTATCGGAGTTGAATTTTCAACTGATATTTTCCTTTTCAAGGTTGGGCACTGTTGAGTAATTTTACCTTTGCAATGAATAACAGAGGAATTGTCTTGCATGTGGTGACCAGTATATACTGTAGTAATTGTTTGCAGCCACATGAACATTATACACTCTCCTCCTCAGCACTCTTATTACAAGCCTTTCTGACTTTTTCATACCCATATTTTTGTCATAATTTTGTTCGTATGATATACTACTGTCAGGACAGGAAGCCTTTTAGACTTATCAGGAGACTTAAATAACTGGAAAAATGTATATGCAGTAACCCCATCATGTTAGTGGTGAGATCCATTGGTGCTTAACCTGACTGGTTGAGTGAGAGGCACACCATGAACTGGATCAAGTTATTGCTAGTACAATATGCACTGAATTATAACACTAAAGTGATCACACTCACTGTATTCCTGCTATATTACCTTGTTATTTCAACTACTAGCATGTATAAAACAGCTAATATTGTTAATTACTGTTGCTGAGTAAACAACCCCTTTACTGTAGGAAGGAATAAAACTCCTTTAAATGACACAGTCCCTTCAATGTTACGTTCACATTCAACTTAAAGGTCATTCAGTTTCAGAACTCGATAAGTCATTAAATACATCAACTTCTGCAGGTGTTATCTTGGCATAAACCTTTAGGAGAACCGTAACTCCCTCTGAACCTCAGACATGTTATCCCTTAACTGTTGCCAAGCTCATACCTCTTAGCAAAAAATACTGGATACTTTACACTCAACAATCGTTCCCGATTTAAGAAAAAATACTTTTTTCCCAACAATTTCCTAATAGTTATCCCTGGAACACAATCTGTGAATCAATTTACAATCAGGTCTCTGATTACTGTTGAGTGATCAAGTACAAACAGTTAAGAATCAATGCTCAGTTGTCCCTCACTGTTCAGGGCTATAAACCATGTAAAATTTCTAGTAAGGAGTGAGTGTTCTAAGTAATGAACTATTGCTTACAACACTTAAGTCAGTGCTGAATACAATGTTGTATAAGCTTCATTGCCTCCTGCTAAGACACACCATTAACCAACTGATGTTCAGTATAATGTTCTTCATATTACATACATTACAGTAGATTTTTCTGAACTTCAACCTTGCTGTTTCTTTTTTGTCTTGGGCTAATATCCTCATTTCCTAATAAATTCTTAAGTAAAACAGCATTATATTTATGTTTTATCTTTCTCTATTGCCCTTAATATTTTTTAACTATCGATAAGTAGGTTAAGCTGTGCACGGCTTACATTTGATGAGAAGCGTTGGAGGTTCTCATCAAACCTCATCAAAACAACCCTATATTTAAGTTTCCCTAAGGAGAAACTACACCTGAAATGCACCTACAGTGTATATTGAAAAATGCTGTATGCCATATACAGATAGACTTAACTTTTGCAAAGGACAGGCAGAAACACAAAACAACCTGCCCAATAAATCCCAACATTTTTTGACAAGGCTTCTAATACAGTGTATTATGGGCAGGCCAAGAATGTTCTTGTGGTTCAAAGGAGATGGACAGAGGTGAGTGGAATTTGTCTTGATTGTATGATATGGTTAACAACATTTTAAATAAGTACCTGTACTGTAATAATGACTGCATTACACAAGTGATTAGAATAACCAAAGAGAATCTGAACCAAGATCTTTGTATTGCAGTGGCTCTATTCTATATATATAGAATAGATAATATAATATATAATATAAAATAATATATATTTATATTGTAAATTAATACCCAATAAAATTCTAAATAATAACCAGACTTTTGGAGGCAGATGACCAGTCATCTAATCATTAATTTATAATAATAATAATAATAATAATAATAATAAAAAAAGAGGAAAATCGAGCAGTGGTCTTACCTGTGCCTGGAGATTGGTGACCACCATATCTGGAGGCACAGTGTAGAGTTGTCTCATGGTTTGGGTGATGCGTTCGAGGTTCGGCCGCTGCTTCTGAGATTTGATTTTGGCTATGGCTGTAAGGAGGCGCTGCAGCCATTCTTCGGAGGTAACCGAGGGGGTGCTGCTACTACTGCCACTGGCGTTAACACCACCACCCCCTCCTGTACCCCCACTGCCCCCACCTCCACCACCGCCCCCTCCACCACGGTCCCGGTCTTTAGGACCCATTGTCGCTCACTCTCACATCATTAAAACTGAAAAGAGAAAAAATTATATTAATGAGATATTAACCACTTACGCTCTTTTCACTAAATGTAATAATAGCCTATGGAGACCGAGATAAAAGAAAATATGACATATGTATACTGTATATTAATACTGTATGTAGTATCGCCAAAAATGCCATGCTAAATAGTTATTACTTTATTAATGACATAAGTAGCATCATTTATGCTAGAATAAACAGCACCAACTCTCAGGAGTTTATATTTATCTCAATATCTCATAGGTAAGTAGCCAAATGGGAAACACCCTTTTTTAATGTTAAAATAAGGCAAGGCATCAAATCAGGCACACATCATAAATGATGCAGCGTAACTTGTAAGAAAATTACCAGCAAACAATTCCCAATGTTAACACGAGCACACGAGGCCCTATATATGGCACACATCCAAACTCTGTGCTAAGAAAAACTTACCAGAAAACTCGGCATGTAAGTACTCTTGAACACTTGCCCAGTGGGTAGCTACCATACACAACTGCCACTGTTCTGGTGTACAAGGTTTGTGGGCTAGTAATATACCACACCTTTTTTATATCTCGCTTCCAAGCCAAACAATTCTATGCTTTTCAAATTATGTGCTCCATTAGCACTAGAAATAAATCCACTTAGAATAACTGTATTTTCTTACAACTTATCACTTTATCACAAAAACTTATCACATACAATTATGATATATGTTTATACATTTGCAATAATCAACCTTTGCTGTGATCTAGGCCCCAGAGTTAATCTCACAAGGGTCTTGTAGAGAAAATCTGCCACAAAGCTGATAACAAACAACTTGGCACGACTGTGTGCTGTGTCTGGCAAGTGCTTGAAATGACCCGGCCTCGACTACAGCTCTCACACTGGGTGTGATGCGTCCATGTTTTGTGACGTTGCATCAAATCTTATTAGTGTTACTATGTAAAAATATTTTTAAATGCTTATCGAGAGATAGCACATTAAAATAAAATAATTATCTTTACTGTATAGTAACGATTTGCCCCTCCAAAAAAATTTCTCAGAAGAATTTCTGAACTCCACAACTAAAAGTAGCTCATACAGGGAGTGATATCAGTTTTTATGAATTATTAGGGAATCAATATTTTGATTTATTGTTTAAAATAACTATAAAGAAAGGCTTTAACAATACAACGAACTGGCAACACTCGCTTCTGCGAGCACCAATCACACGACAGGATGATGCGCACTTGGCACCAGACTTTGCTGCAACCCCAAAATGCAATGTGGCAAACATTAATAGGCACGGCACTACAAGATCAAACATGACTCATTTCACTAAGTGCAATATTAAAATCTAATAGCAATTTCTACACAAGCTGAAAAGCAGACTCGGGGTCTACAGCAAAAAATCTGGTAAGTGTAAATAAACAAAATAACTGGCAGCTTCAAACACCTTGGACTTTCAGACAGTGCAATATGTAAAGCAGTAATCAATAATTCCTCTGCAACCTAACAAAATTATCAGAAAAGCATACAAGAAATTTATCTCTAAGTCTGATCTCTCTTATGCTGTCAGTGTAAGTACCCTCTCCAATGATGCTCAACTTAACACCTTAGCAACAACCCATACTCTCTAATTCCGCAACAAAGACGAACCAACCAAGTGGGAGTGTGAGGCTTGCCAAATACAGCAATTCCAAGGAGATATCTGTTTAAGTTCACCCTTCCTCGTAAACTCTCATTAAGATGTCAATCGCCACTTCAAATACTCTCACAAAAAAATTATATAACATCCAGAAATACTGGACAACACAGCCCAAGGTTTCCTTTCAGTGTAGCTGGTGTTGCCAACCTTCATTAGATGTTTTTGAAAGTGAAATCCTGATATCCTGGAGATTAATTATCCAGATATATTTTCAAAAGTGATACTCTACTGTACTAAGACAGAGAGATCTACCATACTAAATTATCATAATAGTGCTGAATAAATTGTTCCCAACAAAGGCACAACACACTAGAATCTTTTATTTTCTAGAGCAGTAAAAGAGGGAGGGAAAGACTAAAATTAGAACTGGTGGAGCCAGGGCTGCTTCACCACCGGTTGAGAAGAGAACAAGCTTTTTTTTAATATAAACTTTTAATATGCATTGCAATAATTCATTATTTATTCTGCTAATAACACCAACTACTGTACTATCAAAAGTGCCATGAAAAGATCTTATATCATGATAAGTATTCTAATGAAATATGAAACCTTCTGTCATATGATAACTCTAGGCTACCTATGGTATAATTTTGTTGATGCATAACCTTTACAGTAAAAAAATACAGTGACAGTCAATGTTTGCCAAAAACTCCTGTCTGAGCATGTTATTTACCAAATGTTGTACAGCAGGCTATGATGTTACATTTTTACTGAGAGCTTCAATGTGACAATGAAAACATGAAGATAAAAAGAAATTGAAATTCAGATAAAGAAATGCAATACTATATAAATTACTGTTAATTTTTTTAGCCAGGTCCCACAGCAGTAAGTCTATATATAAAACAAGAGACTTGCGAGTGACGTAGCCCCTGCATACGATCACATGACACACCAAATCCAAACATGGCTGAGAATATCCTGCGCACTGCAACGCCCTAACCAAATGCGCATTGTGCCCAATGAGTTTTAGCCCAAGATGGAATACGACAACTTCGTGCCATCCAGTAGATTTTCCTCAAGCTGTCTGCAGATTCAGAAGGCTACAAAACCTATTGGAATATGCCTTATCTTTATACAAAAGCATACTTACCTCAATGCTGCAGTGCTCATACTGTATTGCTCTTACAAGATCACAATGAAGTGGTATACAGTATTTTGTCTTATATCAGGATAGGCTACTATATATAGACTAATAAATCAAATGAAATGATATATAAAACTGCAATAGTAGTAACAAAGTCACAGTACAGTACTGTCTTTAAATATTTACAAAAATACTGTACAAATCACAGAAAAAAAGATTAAGGTAAAATAATTGTTTAAGGGAGTAATAATTGGATTTCTGTGAAGGTTTATGAAAGGGATAAAGGACATCCTAGGCCATCCTAAAGAACTTAGCCTTTAGATGTTAAGAAAAATTGAACTGACAGCCTGTGTTCTAATTTTATCCTTCATCAAGGAGCGTGAAACAGGGACATGGCATGTGGTAGGTAAGGTAAATTAAAGTACAGGCTGCTAAAGTGAACTGTTTAACATTTAGACTACAGAGTACTTAATAGTTCATCTTTTGGTTGAATTGCCCTAATTGCCGGATGCTCTGTAATACGTTACCAAGGGACAGCCAGCATACAGCTGGCTGTAAAATAAACATATGAAAAGTTGGAGTGTGATAAATCAGCCTCTCCAAAAGGATGAGCTCAGTAAGTGTCAGTTACTTGATTAGCAGCAAAATCAGCAATAGGTACTCTTGTGTTAACCAAACAAAGGTTCATTGCTTCAACACAAGATGAGCTTCACACACTGCAGCCCATAGCCTAGTTAAAAAAAAAAAAAAAAAAAACTAAACAAAAGAAGCTAACATAAGCTTAGCCTACTATATAGTACATATAAAACCTAATAAATCAAATAACCTAACCTAGTACTAGGATAAAAACAAAACAGTTTGTTTACTTAGAATGTCAAACCTACAACATTTATTGTTTTTATAATGAATCACCTGATTAGTAGGGCAACAACTCATTCTTATAACAATAAGTACATATACAATATATTATATATATTATATATATATATATATATATATATATATATATATATATATATATATATATATATATATATATATATATATATATATACACACACACACACACACACACACACACAATACTTATTTAATTATATCATCATTAAACTGATATGGGTAATTACTAAAATAATGTTAGACAATTTTTCCTATCAGCCAGTTTAGGGTCTACATTGTAAGACAAGTTGCAAGAACTGACAATCCAGACTGTGGGGTTGTCAACTATGGGTCCTGGTGAGACAGGGCCACAAGAATGGTGATCAACAGAGTTAAAGTGTCAATAAAGAGCTAACCCATGTAGTCTTTCACCTCTTCAAATATTCTAAAAGACAAGAAAAAAATTTAAGACCAATTCAACTGTGTAACCACGAGTAAGTATGAAAATAACAACAATAAATTACATAGCGAGTATGCTATAAAATGTATGCTATGTATTATACTGTAAGCCAAAAACCTTATAAAGAACTCTTCAGTTTAAAGTTCTAATTCTTCATTAGATTATGTGACAGCCATGATCCAGGTAAAACATTTGTCAACAAAGTGTATTCTAACTACTATCACTTAGGTAGCTGACATTGCTGCAGACTGCTTACATATTAATTTAAAACATCCATATGAACACTTGCCCAAACACTACAACCTATCACAAACTAAAAGTCCACCTTTTGTACATTGCAATAGAAGATTCAAATATCACAAAACTTCCCTATAAAGCATAGGGCAATGTTTTTTAGGGACCACTATTCAATAGCTTGTCATTCACTTCTCTAAGAAATCCAATAAGCAATAGCTTAAATTAACTCATGGAATCACATAATTTTATTACAACTACGAACCACTGACAAGGAACTAACACACATTTGTTCTAAAGTGATTAAAATCATTGGAAACCGTGACACACACACACACTTTAATACACTTTCGCCAGATGTGTTCTAAACCCATAAGCTATCGATGCCAATTATTTTCATCCCACGTCACTAAACTTATCCTCCCCCAGGCAAAGCGTCTCCCCTCCCTCCCATGTCTCCACACCTCCCACCCCCTTAACCTGCCAACCCACACAGTCTGTAACCTCGATAGAACAGAATGGTCTCTTAGCCAAGCTAACCCACATTTCAGGAATGGATCAGCCATCGTAGCTAGCCGCCTTATAGCCTTCGATGTTGATAAACAAATCAGTTTCAATTCAAAGGTGTTATTTTTTCACTTTTTTTTTTTTTTGCTTAAATGGAAAAAAAATTATATACAAAAAAATTATATATATACACTGAATCATCTATGTTGATCGTCAGGCTCTAGTAAGACTACAAACCTTATATTCCAGCAAGGCGAAACGCAAAATCTAGTGTGCTGGTGGTCCATTTCGCGAAATTTAAATGCCGTTAAACACGAGTCACGTGACCTGTCAGCGTCCCAAAGCTTGGCCAAGGTGAGGGAAGAGTGGCTCGGTAAATGTGTTCGGATGGGTGGTGGCGAGCGGAGACGGGACTGGGTGTGAGAAGAGGGGTGGGAGGGTGCTTGGTGGGATCGACATGGGTTGGTATACAAGGAAGAAGAGACAACCAGAGTTAGGTGCAGCGAGAGTGCAGGGTGGGTGAGGGTAGTGGGTGGTGGTGGAGGGGGGTGGGTGAGGGTAGTGGGTGGTGGTGGAGGGGGGTGGGTGAGGGTAGTGGGTGGTGGTGGAGGGGGTGGGTGAGGGTAGTGGTGGTGGTGGAGGGGGTGGGTGAGGGTAGTGGTGGTGGTGGAGGAGGGGTGGGTGAGGGTAGTGGTAGGTGGTGGTGGAGGAGGGGTGGGTGAGGGTGGTGGTAGTGGTGGTGCAGGGGTGGGTGAGGGTAGTGGTGGTGCAGGGGTGGGTGAGGGTGGTGGTAGTGGTGGTGCAGGGGTGGGTGAGGGTGGTGGTAGTGGTGGTGCAGGGGTGGGTGGTGGTGGAGGAGGAGTGGGTGAGGGTGGTGGTGTAGGGGTGGGAGAGGATAGTGGTGATGCAGGAATGGGAGAGGATAGTGGTGATGCAGGGGTGGGAGAGGATAGTGGTGATGCAGGGGTGGGAGAGGATAGTGGTGATGCAGGGGTGGGAGAGGATAGTGGTGATGCAGGGGTGGGAGAGGATAGTGGTGATGCAGGAATGGGAGAGGATAGTGGTGATGCAGGGGTGGGAGAGGATAGTGGTGATGCAGGGGTGGGAGAGGATAGTGGTGGTGTAGAGGTGGGAGAGGATAGTGGTGGTGTAGAGGTGGGAGAGGATAGTGGTGGTGTAGAGGTGGGAAAGGATAGTGGTGGTGCAGGGGTGGGAGAGGTAAGTGGAACTCACCTAGTTGTGTTTGCGGGGCTTAAGCTTCGGCTTTTTGGTCCCGCCTCAACTGTCAATCAACTGGTGTACAGAATGGTGGTGGTGGTGCAAGGGTGAGGTTATGCAGGGGAGAGGATTGTGGTGCCGGGGGTGGGAAGGGTTTTGATGGTGCAAGGGATGGATGGGTAGAGGTGCACGGGGGGGGGGGTGATGTAGGGGTGGGAAGGGTACTCGGAGGTGCAAGGGGGGGGGGGGGAGTGGACCAGGTGGGGAGAGAAATGGATCAGGTGGTAAAAGTGCACGAGTTGGGAAGGATACTGGTGGGGGAGGGGGGCAGGGAAGTGGTGTATGGTGGGGGGGGGGAGGGAAGTGGTGTATGGTGGAGGGGGGGGGGGAGGGAAGTGGTGTATGGTGGAGGGGGGGGGGAGGGAAGTGGTGTATGGTGGAGGGGGGGGGGAGGGAAGTGGTGTATGGTGGAGGGGGGGGGGGAGGGAAGTGGTGTATGGTGGGGGGGGGGAGGGAAGTGGTGTATGGTGGGGGGGGGGAGGGAAGTGGTGTATGGTGGGGGGGGGGGAGGGAGGGAAGTGGTGTATGGTGGGGGGGAGGGAAGTGGTGTATGGTGGGGGGGGGGAGGGAAGTGGTGTATGGTGGGGGGGGAGGGAAGTGGTGTATGGTGGGGGGGGAGGGAAGTGGTGTATGGTGGGGGGGGAGGGAAGTGGTGTATGGTGGGGGGGGAGGGAAGTGGCATACGGTGGAGGAAGGGAAGTGGCTATGGGGGGGGGGGTGAGAGGCGGAAATGTGTGAAGGGGGAGCACACCAACATACATCCTGCTGGGGTTGGTTTTTGCATGGCAAGTGGTAACCGGAAAGGTTCAACCAATGACTGTTACCTATATGCACCTACTCACACGAGACGGTTCGGCCAAGTCCACCTCACAACAGGAAACAGATTTAAACAATTTTAATTACATCAACTGCTTTGAAATCGACTACACTTTTCAATAACATGACCATGTCATATGACCTACAATGCAAGTGGGAAGTCACAAATCTGTACATTATCAACTACAATGCTCAAATAAGTTGACGAATGATCTTTTTAATAATACAAGGGCTCAAAGGATTTGCTTCTTGATGTATGTTTAAATATTATAATCGTTAATATTATTACTGGAAGACACAGCTTACCGCAACATGAGAAACCGCTGTAGAGAAATAAATATGCTTTCTTTGAACTGTATATGCGATTTTATAAGAGTGTACAGCACTATATGTATGTATGCAAACTCAAATAATTACTTGGAAGTCCTACGCTTGAAAGTGAATCTGACCCCCCCCCCCCCCCCCCCGGCCTCCGAAACTGTATACATTAACGTTATCAGCAGTTGAAATTTCAGTAAACACTATATATATTATATGTACCTTAGGATATAAATTAGATGTGTTTATATCACTAACCTAGAAGTAAAATGCAAACGTGATGGTCATTAGTCTTTTAAGTTCAAGCAACGTATGACCGAGAGTGCGCTCGCTTTGCCACACAAACACAGCGAAGTAAACACACAAACACGGCGAAGTAAATATACAAACACAGCGAAGTAAACAAACACAGCGAAGTAAACACAACACAGTTTTAAAAACTTTCAGGTAACAATTTAGTGTGGCGCGGAAGCCAGACCATCTCCCCCTCCTCCATATCACACGCTATAATTGGCTACTTTCATTGTAATTAAAATGTTATTTATATTTAGTAGACTGACGACAAACTTTCCTCTAGTAACCTGAATATCCAAGATGGCACAAAGCCAAAGTAATTAATTTGTGGATATACATACTTGCTCGTTGTAAATGACGTACAGTACTGTGTAGTACGGACACAGGTATTTTGGGAACTACAAATTACGCTACCAGGAACACTTATTAATGCTGTGCGTAGTGATCCAGATCAAAGTACGAACATTAACATTGTTTAATAAGTTTTCAACGGCAACAGTAAAATACATTAAAATACTTTGTAATACATAAATACGTGCAATTATATGTATCTCTTACAGCTTGAGTCCAGTGAACGTTGGGAACACGAGCCCAGTGCCGCAATACGGTCACACCGCTCACACACACACACACACGCACACCTTGTTTCTTGCACATGTTTTCATTCGAAAAACTGCACATATCTGATGTTACACTCAATTTTTGCACACCCACACTGGGCAGGTTGCTTCAGATATCATAATGGAATACGCTAATTAGGTTTGACACTCAGCATGCGAAGCTTCCTGGTGTACGAAGTGAACTGTAGCCGACACGGGACAGCTGACTTGAATTTGGCGCCAAACAAATGCTAACAACCAAAGTGGCCACACAGTTGGCGACTACCTTTTCTCGGGTCGGGTTTGAGGGCCGTAACGCCACAGTACGAGCTAAAGCACAGTTAAATCCCTAGTTGTCCCATGACCCAAGTTATCGCTAAACAGCCTGCCTCGCTGCTAGCTAAAAATACACTTTATTATCTTTGTTTTGAGCCAGGGGAAAGGGTTAGCACCTAGTGTCAAAAACTTTCGTCCGCGCTCCAATAATGTTTCAGGGTGGTGGAAGAGCCAGCGTGGTAGGCGAGACCCTCGTGGAGGAGAGGAGGCTGGCCTGGGAGGAGCAGGAGGGGCCGAGGGGCCTGGTCCTCCGGCAGAAGGCCCGCCAGGAGGGACACACGGCCACCAATAACAATCACCACTTGTGAAAGCCCGCCAATGGTGAGGAGCGCGAAACATTCCCGCCACCAACACTCCCCCAGACACTGTCCACCACTTGGGCTTCAAATCGATGAGGGAAATGTCCTCACAGGCGGATTTCCGCTTATATCAAATTATTTCTAGACTTGCTGCTTCAGCCAGCGTGTAGGTGGAGGCTTTGTCGGGGCTTCCCACCTCTAGCGTAATAAAGGTTGGGCTAAACTGGCGTAGGTAACGGAGGGCAGAGCCGCCTCACAACCTCGCCATCACTTGACATGCATTATATGACAATTCCAAGACGAAACACAAGGTACAAACGGTTATTTTAAGGCACAGGGATGATATATGGAGGAAATGGCCAGGCGCCCGCAGGAAATCCCTCCAAAACCTCACAGCGCGACGCCATTTTTCGTCGGGAGACTCGCCTTGCTTATTATTTTGTTCCATTTTGAAGTACAAAATCAAATTTGACTAAGACACAAAGGTATCAGATTGATAACTAGACTCGAGTTGGTGCATATAATCAAGCAAGAGGGTGGCCGACAAGCCGAGCACAGCCCCAAAATGAGCCCAAGGAGCCAGGATAGAGGCAGCTTACCCGTCCACACAGAAGCCACTCAGCCAGCTGCACTTCTTCTTCTATTTATCCACCTTAATTTTCACTCAAACACATCCTTAGATTTCCTATAGAATCGCTGTGATATCTAATTTCTTGTAGTCAATATAAACCCCCGCCAGACGGAGTGTATCCGCGATAAATCACAAATATTTCACGACATCACTCACACACAACAAAGAGCACAGACATAACAAAATGGCTGCCGCGCACATCCCGGGGTTGAGGCGAGCCACAAAAAAATGATCTGGAGTCTAAACACTGTTGCGATCCGTGTATTAATCCTTATCGCCACTAATCGGAGCACAGGGGCTCTACCGTGACCTTACACGGTACTTGTCTATGGGGTTCGTCAATATTAATTACCCCAATAGGGATATCAATTAAAACAATAGCTAAAATCGGCTGTATTTAAGTGGTCGCTCCGTTTTCTTTGATGGGAAGACAAGTGGGTCGTGATTGGTGGAGGCGGACGACAAGCTGTCAATGGTCTGATGACGCGGTTATGACGTCATGGACCACCCCTCCTGAAGCACCAGACACCCCCTACCATCACCCCACCATGATAACACGCACGTGGATATGATAGCAGCTGACGACGCTTATACGATATGTGTTGGGTGTTGGACACATCTTTATGTGGTAACAACACTATATTGAGCTTCAGGTGCTGGTTTCACTGAAGGCAATGCCCTGCGGAGGAGTTTAGCTGGTTGATGACGTCAGCGTGTAGCACTATCAGTCATCATTAAGGAGGGGGGGCCAAGGGAAGGCCCGCGCGTGGCATGTCATGCCGTGACAGTCTTGTGTCCTGAGCTGTGACTACCCTGTCTTCCGACAGGACATTCCAAGCCTTGGTATGTCTAAAGAGCCGGCAGCGAGGAGGTGCTGACTGACTTAGATCACGTCCCCCCCTCCCCCACCCCCTGGGGTACGGGGCCACCTTAGACCGGGCCCCCCAGGGAGCGTTGCCACCTTAGACCGGGCCCCCAGGGAGCGTTGCCACCTTAGACCGGGCCCCCCAGGGAGCGTTGCCACCTCAGACCAGGCCCCCCAGGGAGCGTTGCCACCTTAGACCAGGACCCCCAGGGAGCGTTGCCACCTTAGACCGGGCCCCCCAGGGAGCGTTGCCACCTTAGACCGGGCCCCCAGGGAGCGTTGCCACCTTAGACCGGGCCCCCCAGGGAGCGTTGCCACCTTAGACCAGGCCCCCCAGGGAGCGTTGCCACCTTAGACCAGGCCCCCCAGGGAGCGTTGCCACCTTAGACCGGGCCCCCCAGGGAGCGTTGCCAGCTGCCAAAAAATTGGAAGATGGCAAACGTAGTCCCGATATACAAGAAGGGGGATAGACAGGAGGCACTGAACTACAGGCCAGTGTCCCTAACCTGCATACCATACAAGTTATTGGAGAAAATTGTGCGAAAATGATAGTGGAACATCTGGAGCGAAGGAACTTTGTGACACAACACTAACATGGTTTCGGGGATGGCAAGTCATGCCTCACATGATTAAATGAATTTTACGATCAGGCAACAAGCATCAGACAAGAGAGGGGTGGGCGACTGCATATTTTTGGATTGCCAGAAAGCCTTTGACACAGTTCCATACCAGAGACTAGTGCGAAAGCTGGAGATGCAGGCAGGAGTGAAAGGGACGGTACTCCATTGGATAAAGGAGTACCTAAGCAACAGGAGACATCGAGTCACTGTGAGGGGTGAGGTCTCAGATTGGCGAGACGTCACCAGTGGAGTCCCGCAGGGTTCAGTCCTTGGACCCGTACTGTTTCTTATATATGTAAATGACCTTCCAGATGGTATAGAATTATTCCTCTCATTGTTTGCTGATGATACAAAAATTGCCATATATGTTTATTTTAGTTTGTGTTTGCTAGGGTATTAGGTATGCTCAGGGGTGCCGTCTCGCCATGCCCTGTGGCTGGGGGGATTGGTGCCCTGAAGCTACATAAAAACCCTATACCCCCCCGAAGTGGCAAGGGGAATTAGGGGACAAAATAGAAAGAACTTTTTCAATGTAAGAGTAATTAACAGATGGAATGCATTAGGAAGTGATGTGGTGGAGGCTGACTCCATACACAGTTTCAAATGTAGATATGATAGAGCCCAGTAGGCTCAGGAATCTGTACACCAGTTGATTGACGGTTGAGAGGCGGGACTAAAGAGCCAGAGCTCAACCCCCGCAAGCAAAATTAGAGGAGTACAATTAGGTGATTAGGTGAGTACACACACGCACGCGCGTAATTACAAAAAATGACTTCCTGAAGAAAACATTTCACGCTGCCCGTATTTCCAGCCAATCACACGCCAGTACGTGACGTCATAATGTTTACTACTCCCAGTAGTTACAAGAGAACTGATTTACTCTGTAAATAAGCAGTTTTCATACTTTTGCTACAGTTGTTGGTTCTTGAATATAGTTATTTTACAAAGTTGCGGTGTGAGTTGCGCAGTCAGCCCGCGCACTTCTTGTTTATCAGTGACGTCACTGATGACGTCGCTCCAGACCAGCTGTTGCTGACTCACCAAATACGAAGACCCTCGTTGAGAAGTTTGAAGGATGTAGTTCACAAACACTTACGATGTCTGAGGTAAGATTATGGTGCTGCCATTGATCAAGTTAAACGACAAATAGGTCACATGTGACATTAGACAACAGCAACTGCCTTGTAGGGGACACTAGGATTCTTGCAGTTTCCTTAGTTCTTATGCTATTAACTACTAATAGTTTTGTAATAACAAAAAATATTGTATAAATAGTGTTTGATGGCTTCTATTGTATAGCGTTTAAATAGTGAGTGGTGGCGTCTGTTGTTTAAGGCATGAATGGATGGATAAATGGACTGATAGATAGATAGATAGCTAAATAAATATGCATATAGATAACGATGGATAGACGGGAAGCAGACTTGGACAAGGCCGGGCCCCGTCCCTTACTATATTTAGGACAGAATGTCTCGCATGTTGACTGTTCAAAGTTGGAGACCAGACGGCTGGTGACGTCACGTGACTCCATGGTGAGGTGTGAGTGTCAGAGGTCGATCCCCCCCCCTTCCTCCCTCCCGCCATGTCCATCTTTATCGGGTCATCAATTTGGCTCCTTTTGCGATAATCAACTGATATGCAACTGAAAACTCACACCCCAGAAGTGACTCGAACCCATACTGCCAGAAGCAATGCATCTGATGTACAGGATCCCTTAACCACTCGACCAACACGACCGGACAAAAGAGGATGGTAGCCGAGGCTAATTCCCATCCCCCCGCCGGCACTCTGTTGGTAATCTTGGCCATGATATTTTATCAAATCACCTCATTCTTTGGGGCACACGTGAGGAACACAAATGCGAACAAGCCTGAATGGTCCCCAGGACTATATGCCACCTAGTTATATATATATATATATATATATATATATATATATATATATATATATATATATATATATATATATATATAAATATATATATATATCCAGTTTCCTTCTTACCGAAGGGACAGTCGTATTAAGGATATGGATGAATATCATGTCGTACTAACTTATCAGTGAAGCTACCCCACATGTAAATCCATCAGAACATGTGGTGCCAGCCGTGAAAGCAATCACTCCATTAAGGTAACATTGAGGCGAAAACTTATTGAGAGCAGCTGGAGGCCGGCTGGAGGCCGGCTGGCATCCTGGGTAACACAAGTATGCAGCAGCCTGACACACAACTGGCTCCAACACTTCCCGGCCCTTGAATGATCGTCTGCCTTGCTGACACTATCGGGATAACTAATCAATGACGGCTGACAGCTGTTCGACAGATACGGTTGTTTACGCGTTCTTCCTGTCAGGAGAGTGAGACATTGTCTACCGAGCCAAAAGTAAAAAATAATAATGCTTCACCGAAGAACGTTACTAGACGTGTTGTCGGAGAGATCCCAAGTTCAGATCCATCTGGTGTTGCCTATTTGCTTCCCAGTGGATGTTCACTTTTTTCTAGCAATGTAATCATTGCCAATCACTTTCATTGCAATTCTAGTTAGTGTATGTCAATTAGTATGCACCCACATAGGTGACCTAGGTAGGTCATAGGTAGGTGACCCTTTACCTATCCTGTGGGTGGTAGTGAAAGAGGTTAGAGAGGAACATAATTGGCCCAGGAACTAATCAATATTAATATCGTAAACCAAACATTATTAATACGAGTCATAAGTATTCAGGGCTGCTAAAGTTACTATCAACTTCATGGTTTCCAGATTTTGTTGAATCGCTTCAAACTTTACACCCGTCTAATTATAATTGTTTTATATAACAAAAGGTCACATAACACACCCGGTACACAGCTCATCTCCTCCCAAAACTAAGTAAATAAGTATACACAACATAAGAATTAATAAAACATCATCTTATGAACATACATCGTCACTGTACTTTACAGGGATTTGTATTTGTTTACAATATCTATTACTACAATAATAATAATTATTATTATTATTATTACTTAATACTATTATTATACCTACAATCGTTGCTTGGTCTTATAATTATTTGAAGAAAATTAAAAGCTCCTCTATATACGTTACTACAGCAGTTATCGCCACCTAGTACCATATCCCAGGATGAACAGCAACTGTAAGATCCACCTCCACCGTCCTGGGAGGAACAACAACCATTACCGTCCTGGGAGGAACAACAACCGTTACCTCCACCTACACCGTCCTGGGAGGAACAACAACCATTACCGTCCTGAGAGGAACAACAACCGTTACCTCCACCGTCCTGGGAGGAACAACAACCGTTACCTCCACCGTCCTGGGAGGAACAACAACCGTTACCTACACCGTCCTGAGAGGAACAACAACGTTACCTCCACCGTCCTGGGAGGAACAACAACCGTTACCTACACCGTCCTGGGAGGAACAACAACCGTTACCTCCACCGTCCTGGGAGGAACAACAACCGTTACCTACACCGTCCTGAGAGGAACAACAACGTTACCTCCACCGTCCTGGGAGGAACAACAACCGTTACCTACACCGTCCTGGGAGGAACAACAACGTTACCTCCACCGTCCTGGGAGGAACAACAACCGTTACCTCCACCGTCCTGGGAGGAACAACCAGAGGGGACGCAGGGGGAGACGCCGCCAGGACAGACACTGACTCACCTGTTATCGACCGCGTATTGACCACAGGTGTAGACTTATTGACCCTACTCCTCTGGACAGTTTTCATCATGATGTTACACTAAGCTAATGTACTTACCTATCAATACTCACCTATCAGTGTCTACCGGGGAGTGCCCCCGCTTATTATCTATGTTGTACCTGTTGCGTCATATGTTAATTATTCTATTGCTGGAATTCCTTGTCGAATCTAGAATTAAAGTTGTGCATGGAGGTAGCTTCCACAACTTCCTCCAGTGCATATTCCACTTGTTGTCCACCTGTACAAGGTGTGAGCATTTTCTTACATGTCTTAAGACTCATTTCAGTTTCCAGCTTAAACTTATGTCCTCTTGTCTTACTTTCTCTCAATTACCAAAGGCTGTCCTTCTCCACCTTATTTATTCCACTCCTAATTTTGTATGTTGTGGCCATATCCCTTCTGTTCTTCAATCTCTTAAAAGGGGGCCTGACGGCTGAGTGGACAGCGCTCGGCATTCGTAGTCCTAAGGTTCCGGGTTCGATCCCCGGCGGATTCGGAAACAAATTGGCAGTTTCGTTCACCCTGATGCCCCTGTTCACCTAGCAGTAAATAGGTACCTGGGAGTTAGACAACTGCTACCTGTTGCTTCCTGGGGTTGTGTAACAAAAAGGAGGCCTGGTCGAGGACCGGGCCGCGGGGACGCTAAGCCCCGAAATCATCCCCAAACAAGCGACTTGAGAATGGTCCAGGACGCACCAAAACGTCGTCGTCCCTTCACCTTCTAGTGTGAGGTCTGGTCAACATCCCCAAACAAACTCCGAGGGTTGTGAGATATAATTTGTATATGTAGCCTATCTTTATAGCTAACCCTCTTAGTTCTGCAACAAATAACGTTAAAATAACAACGTTTCGTTTTCCCGAAACGCTGTGCGTATTAGTGGCTTTAGATATTGTATGTACTGTTCTAGCTGATATTGTGTGTACTGTACTAGCTATATCTATAAATCCAACAGTATGTTTGTAACTCTGTGTCTATGTATGTACTTTTCCTAAATAAAATATTATTATTATTATTATAAATCTTGTTGCAAGCCTTTGTACTTGTTAAATTTTGGGTTTATGTTTCACAAGGTGCAAATTCCACGATATAAACCTCTAACCTTCCTTTTTATGATGTTTTTATGACATCATAAAAAGGAAGGTGAAACGCCATGCAACCTCTGAAGAGACAACTAACACAACACCTGTACCCCCTATTAGACTATTTTACAGGAACTTCTTTTCCACAGTCCATAAAACGGAGGAAAGGGTCCTGAAAGACATTGTTAATAGGAACGTTATCCCTACAGACAAAAATCAGAAGATACAATTGACGATTTACTATAAAACCAAAAAACGGCCAACCTACTCATGAGAAACTCTCCAGACACAAAGCAGAACGCTTTAAAGAGACCGACGTCGTCTATGCCTTCATCTGCAGGTCATCACTTATCACTTCATCACTTATCTCAGCAGGTACGGTGTTATCTCTCAGGTGTCTCACTTATCTCAGTAGGTATGGTGTTATCTCTCAGGTGTCTCACTTATCTCAGTAGGTATGGTGTTATCTCTCAGGTGTCTCACTTATCTCAGTAGGTATGGTGTTATCTCTCAGGTGTCTCACTTATCTCAGTAGGAATGTCATCAACCATTGAATGCAGGCTGGTGTCGGCAGGCTGGTGTAGACAGGCTGGTGTCGGCAGGCTGGTGTCGGCAGGTTGGTGTCGGCAGGCTGGTGTCGGCAGGCTGGTGTCGGCAGGTTGGTGTCGGCAGGCTGGTGTCGGCAGGCTGGTGTCGGCAGGCTGGTGTCGGCAGGCTGGTGTAGACAGGCTGGTGTCGGCAGGCTGGTGTAGACAGGCTGGTGTCGGCAGGCTGGTGTCGGCAGGCTGGTGTCGGCAGGCTGGTGTAGGCTTCCCTGGGGTGTCGTGAAGACTCATGGCGACTACATTCGTCTGGGGAACATCACACAGTTTTGAATGTCTCCGCTTGTCTAGTTACTTTATCGTGTCAAGTCAGCTAATTTTATTGTCAGCATCATGCCAAGTCGGAGAATTTTGTGGTGTGTGTTTTCCCGTAGCGATGTGTGTTGTCAGGAAGGTAATATCTGTTGCCAGGACGTAGATGTGTTGCCATAAAGTAGACATATGTTGGCATGATGCAGCCTCGCTGTTGTTATTAGACGGACGTATGCTGTCATGATGGCCGAGGTGAGAGTCACGCGCATCACGAAGGATATATTGTGGCGTGAGACATGAGTACGCTGGCAGTGTTGTGTCTGGGTGTACCAGGATGGTGGGGGGCAGGTGTAGCTAGGTTACACAGGTGACCCTCGCCCACACATGTTGCTACCTCACCCCCCCCCCCCACACACACACAAGCCTGTGTCTTCTCCATGACTGCATCTAATATATAAACAATTATAACAATGAAACGATGTTGACCTGAGACCAAATAAACTAATATAAAATATATAAAGTTGCCTTAACTTATCGAGGCTGGAGACTGGACGGATGATCACACACCATTAACTGTCAATCTGGTTTTGTAAATTATAAATATAGCTTCCAGCAGTGTAAGTAAACATCTTTACTGTATAATTAAAATTGTCTGAAAGGTTTCGGTACATACTGGTAGCTTGGGTGTGGTGAGAGTGGGCTCTTGGCAGGAGTCGTAGCCAGTGTTTCATAGTGTTGTCATTCAGTATTCATCCTCATTATAGTGCTGAATGCTTCCGCTTGTCCTGTCAAGCCGGCACTTCGAACAACAGCTGTCCCTGTGGCGCAGTGGAAAGCGCGTTGGACTTCTAATCCAAAGGTCCCGGGTTCGACCCCCGGCAGGGATGAGGCGTTGCAACCATGGTTTTCCTCACATCATAAGACAGTTGATCACTGGATGTACAGACTGCACGAATTGGTTTATCCTCAACTTCCGCTTAAGGTAGCGCCAGAAAAGTTAAAAAATGTGTCAAGAGTTGTGTGTGTGTGTGCAAGTTGGTCGATACCAGCAGGGAGGGAGGCGGGAGGTGCCATCACTGTGGCCAGCTCAGTTACTTGCCACCACTCACCAGCCTTGCCGCTTTATAGTCTTATGTCACTAACAACCTCTACCCTACCCCACAAACAATGCCCTGCGCACGCCGTACTGGTGAGACGGGCGTGTCAGCCTAACCCCAGGTCACGCGAGGGCGCCACACACCCGGGTCGTGTTCTTGACACACACACTTGTTGATCTGCCTTCACAAGTCACCATAACTCTGTCTTGTATCTCACACTTGAACAAAGAACCCGATTAATTATTAGCCTGCTAATTATGGAAACGTTAAGGTAATACAATTATAATAATCGATATTACGCTTAACAGTTTTAGTTTAGTTTATAACGCAGCCCGTACCTGTTCTGCGAGTGTGTGTGTTGGCCACTACAGGAAAGTGTGGTCTAAATATTTGTGTCCAGGCTTGTTGGATCTGTTGCACTACAACTGAACTATTCTCACGTTCCAAATCTTTGTCGAAATTTACAAACTTGTGGATGGAGGTGGTGGCATCTACAACTTTTGCCATTCATTCCACGTGTTGACCGCCCGTGTACAGAGTACGAGTATTTCCCCGCGGAGGCAACAGCATCCACCTGTACCCTCTAATCAACTCTTAATTAACGTTTCACTTGTATACTGTGCCCACTCGGTCCCTACATTTCTTCCACTCATTTGTGTTTCCAGCTTTCACTTATGTCCTCTTGTCCTACTTTATCTCAGTGTAAAGAGGCCGTGTTTGTCCACCTGGTCCATTCCACTCTTGTATATTGTATGGTGTGATCGTCTCCCTCACTGTGTCTTCAAGGCCAGTAAGATTTAGTTCACTTAGCCTTTCATTGTAACTTAACCCACTTAGTTCTGGTACTAATCGTGAAGAAAACCCTCTGTAGCTATTCAAGTTCGGTTTCCTGCTTCACAAGGTGTCTTCCAGGCTGGTGCTGCATATTTAAGTGTTGATCTGTGATCCCAATTTAGGGAACAGTTGCAAGCATACAGATTTCACTCCCGAAAAATATCGTCTTAACTGTAAAAACACGTACTTATATATTTAAACACTATTAGAATGTAGTTATAGTTTAAGTCATTAGGGGCATCCCCCATTCCCAGGACGCTCAAGACGCCAACAGTGGCGTTGGACGAGGCTTCAGTAGGCTAGGAGCTCACGATAATTTGGGCTAAGGTTCCAGAACTGTGTAGTTAGGTCAGTTCACATCATCACCAGGTCTTCCATTCAATATTTAGCTTAAATCATTTATCCCTAGCTTATAGTAATTTAATATGAATGAATATAATTATACAGAGCATTCGTAATATCCTATTATTTATACAGAGAGGAAACAGTTATCTGACTGGTGGAGTTAATGCGTTTAGTGGAAGTCTTATAAATACTGTCAACAACGGCGGCCCACCCCATAATGTTCCGTCAACAGTGGTCCCCACTCCACGACATTCCGTCAACAGTGGCTCCCACCCCACTACATTCCGTCAACAGTGGAGGCCACCTCAAAACATTCCGTCAACAGTGGAGGCCACCTCAAAACATTCCGTCAACAGTGGAGGCCACTTCAAAACGTTCCGTCAACCATGGCAGCTACCTCAAAACGTTCAACAGACTAATAATAATAATCAGCGCCAGCTTTTCTATGATCATGTAATACCCGTATCTCTCCCTGGACAGATGTAATAGGACCCCATAATCACCACACCAGAAATATATATCTCTTTGATATCCCAGAGTCAAATTTAATCTGTGTAAACTGTTGGCATTCTTTCTAAGATCAGATATTATGTATCCCGCCATGCCCTGGTGACGCGATATTACTCCCTCATCTATCCCGAAATGCCCGAAATGCTTTGCGTAATTAGTGGCTTTAGGCATTGTATGTACTAGCCCTATCTATAAATCCATCACTCTTTGTAAAATCTCTTGTATGTATGTACCTTACCTAAATAAACATTTGATTTGATTTGATTTGATCCATATCTCAACTATGGTATTTGTGCTTGGGGTTCTACTACCCAAAATCATTTACGTCCTCTAATTACTCAACACAAAGCTGCCATTAGGACAATATTCAACTCTGGCCCCAGACATCACTCGGTACCCCTACTCAAATCTCTGAATATGTTGGACATTAAGTCACTGCATATTCTCTCATGTGTATTATACATATATAAAACGCTGAACTGTAATGCCAATCCTGACCTCAAAAGCTTCATTGAAGGTTGTAATAGAACCCATGAGCACCACACCAGAAACAAATACAGTTTTGATTTGAAGGAGCAGGGGCAAACCACAGCAGGGGAAAGACGAGGGGGCGCCGACAAAACCAAAGCAGCAGGGAAAAGATGAGGGGGCGAGGATGAAACCAAAATCGAACTAACGCCCCCTCAAGTTCGAGTTGCTATAATCAAAGCGGGGCTGCCGCGGGGCATCAGGAAAGGCAACCAACCTAGCACGTTGCACCAACTGAAACCGTGCATGCAACGACGATGCTGCCTGCACCCTAGTATCAGAATCAGTGGACTGGGTGAATTGGAACTAGCAAGGAACACCACTCACAGGATTCTGGGTCGAAGGTGTCACCGACCAAACAAGCAGCATGACATACGCAAAACCAGTGAATGGTACCCTGCGATAAGGGAACAGAGCATCCTTCAAACTCGCACATGGCGAGATGGGACCCAGAGGACGCATCCATTGGATCAATGAGCCCCAATGGGGTTTTCCAGGGTCCTTAGGCTGACTGCTAAGGGAAGCCCAGGTAAGGTACTGCTAACTGGTTGGCCCAAACTACCAAAAGATCAATTAAAAGCTGAATACATGTGACATGTACTATCACGGGGACCTAGCGGGGAGCCACCAGAATAACAAAGGGTGGACAATCAAGGGGGAAATGCCCCATTAGGCAACAAACAAAAAGAAAAAGAAAACCCCCGCAAAAGTACAACATCTCCAGTAGGAACAAAACCAGCCACTGTGTAATAGGTGACAAGCTGCAGTACAGTACCTTGCCAGTACCAAGTACCTTCACAGTACCAGCGACGATACTACCTCATACTCAAGGTCAAACAGCAGAAATGAAAACAAAAACTAAGGGAAGGCAATCACCCAGCAGCAAAAGATCCCCATGGAGGTAGTTCCCGAATGACTTGTAGAAGGCAACCCTCAAGCTGCAAGAGCAGTACCTACAGAGCACCTAGTGAAGGCGGCCCAGGCGCATGCAGCCCCTAGTATTCCGTGAATTACTCCTGGCTCGCACACCACCACACAGAAGAACACCACCACAAAGGTACAGCACTGCTCAGAGACAGGAGCCAGAGTTGAACAACCCCACGCAACACATCAGCCTCGAAACTGAGGTTGAGATGGCTGGCACGAGGGGTATGAGGCTCCCCCTACCCCCTCCGGGAGGGGGGGGGGGGGAAACTGCACAGACAGCGGCGTGGTGGCGGTTGTAACATCATATTCTTGTTTCCTGTTTCTTTGTTTTCAGATTGTGGCGTTCAGCTTGATAGTTCGATTTTCGGTAGCAATTTTAACCAGGTGGAGTTTGTTTTGAGACGCCTACCTTCCAAACTTAATCTGTGTTAACACTCTATGCAAATAAAGGGACCTAGTCTATGGAACTCACTCCCCAACAAATTGAAAAGCTGTCCAATTTTTGCCTTGTTCAAAAATAATTCCAAAAAGTACCTAATTTCATCTTCATAGTTTCCTACCTAGTGCTTAAACTCGCACTGTATCTTGCGTTACCCAATCCCTCAATATATGTACCTAAGCCATACAACTTTACCAATGTAATCATTTCTATCACCTTATATCATGGTTGTTAAATTGAATGTACAGTATATTTTACTGCATTATACCTTGAAATAATCCTCAAATTATGCTACAACATACCTATTGATAACTCTCAAATTTTATTTTACTTTTATGCATGTACCTATTAATCTTTGTCAAATTTTCTTACAATGTACCTGTAAACTTTTTTTTTTCAATTTTGCTAGAATTTACCTACTTAAAATTATCTGTTAGATTAAGGACTTGCCTTTTACACTATGCGTGCTAGTGGCTTTACAAGGATGTAAAAACATCAATGCTATGTACTGTACTCTCATAAACCTAATATATCTTCTTGTACATAAATAAAGTCACTACACATCCTCTCAAGTGTACTCTATATATATAAAATGCTGAACTGTAATGCCAATCCTGGCCTTAAACACTTCCTAGAATGTTATAACAGAACCGGGCAATGGGCACCACACTAGAAACAAATACCTACTTGATATTCCAAGAGTGCGACTTTAGCAAACTAGAAACGTCTGCAAATCAAAGGACCTAGAATGTAGAATTACCTCCAATCATGTCAAAGGCTGTATCTCTCTCAACCAGTTTAAGAGAAAAACTAAGTTCTACCTAATAAACTCCATGTAACCTACCTTCCCTCCTAAATGTCAACCTACGTCTTGCTATTTTCAAACAATACTGATTATTGACCAACTTGTTTAACTACTGATATCTGGCATGTATAAACTTAAACAAAATTTCAATTCAATTTATGATTTTGATTTCAATTAGTATTAGGTTTTAGTCTAAGTTTTTTCCCACACCGTGCCTGAAACGCTGTGCATATTAGGGGCTTCAGGCACTGTATGTACTAGCTCTATCTATAAATCCAACATTGTTTGTAACTAATTTTCAGTGTTTGTACCTTTACTTGAATAAACATCTTATCTTACACAGTATAAGAACATGTTGTACTGAACTAGGTGAAAATAGCTTGAGCTACCTCCTCACTTTGTGTATATTTATACCTAAATAAACTTGTTTTATTTTAAATTTCAATGTACCTATTAATAATTATGTTAGATTGAGGACCTGCCTGAAACACTGTGTATTAGTGGCTTTGCAAGAATGTAAAAACCACAATGTTATGTAATCTCACAAATCCAATGTACCTTTTTGTATATACTGTATGCAAATAAATAAATAAATAAATATAATTATTATTATTATTATTATTATCATGGAATACATTCTATGTTTTCATAAGATCCATAATAAAATATTGCACTGTGTAGCTCATCTTTGGACACAGGATTTCGTAGAATGCATTTACCCAGGTACTGAGTGCATTCCCGTGAACAACAGTGAAATTATTGTACAATGACGGTGAATAGTCCAGCATACTAATACTGTGCAGTATACTAATGTATATACTTCACCTTATAGTATTCCTAAGTTAGGGACAGGCAGGAAGCCTGTTATGACTTATTGAGGTCCCACAATGCAATCTATTGATTGTCTAACCAACTCCACAGCAGTTGCCAAACTCCTCAGTACCTATGTGCTGCTAAGTGAACAGATACATCAGGTGAAGGTAAACATTGGCCAGCTATTTCTATCATGGCCGGGTATCAAACCCAGGGTCCTCAAGATGTGAGCCAAATAAATGTGAGTCAAATAAAATTAAGAAAATTACACATGTCATGTATATTACATACTGTATATACAGTACAATACATATTTAATAATAATTCTCTGTGTCGGGGGACAGGAAGCCAAAGTTTTGTCATACACGTTAGACTTATATCGAGGTCCCCCCCCCCTTCCATGGCCTAATTACTAATCCTGCCCAGGATGCAACCCCCACAACAAGCTGACTAATTCCTGAGTACCTACTCACTACTAGGTGAACAGGCCCATTAGGTGAAAGGAAATGTGCCCAAGCATTTCTGTCCTGCCCGGGATTCAAATTGGGAAATCTCGATTGTGTGTCGAGAATGAACCCGACTGTACTGTACTACCGAGACCCCCTTTTTTTTATACATCTGAAGATTGGCTATCTTAATGAATAATATAAGATTGCATTATTATTCTTTAAATCTATCTTCATGGAGAATTAAACAAATAACATAATATTTTATGGTGACATTTATGTATCGGTTTAATGTGTTACATTCTGTATTCTTGTTACCAAAAATAGTTTTTACAATATTTAGTTTGATTCCAGAACTTCCACCAAATGAGATGGATCCACTACCTTCAACTGATCATCTAAATTTGCACTGTAATTCGAGATCAACTTAAAACACACATTGTCAGCACCGTTGATTTTTGGTACAGTAATTTCAAGTCAAATAATTTTTTGGGGAAAATATCATTGTATATTTTACTATTTATCTATGAATACTGTATATACAGCAACATATTTGTCATGTTTATTAATAAGAGAGGCAAGTTGGTCATCGTTAAGAAATAATGGCAACTATAAAATAGCACTACATTTAGCACTATGTTTTGTGTAACCAAATTTATACAATATAATCAGACATAACTTTATCAATGATATTATATTAAGAGCTAGATGAACAGTAAATATAGTATTTAATATAAAAAATAAAACAAAGTTCCAATAATGAACATAAATATAGTGTAATGTACTGTGCCAAAAATTATGTAAAAAATGTTAAAATAACACAGTTTGTTTTAAATATTGGTGGGTCCTTGGTGCTTGCTATCTGGAAAGCCCAACTCAGTTTAGTCCACCTAAGGCCTTTGTGAGTCACTGTACACCTACCAGGGACCAAAGGCCAAAACCTGGCCCCCTCTCTAATGAGGTACTGTACAAGAAATAGGGGATCTTAGATCACCCTAACCAAGAAAAGGCCTCCAGAAAGATGGGTGGAGCAAAACATACAAACAACATGGTAAACAATGCAAGGAAAATTATAAAATGAAGCCCAGAGAAGAATGAATCACCTGATTGTAATAGAGTTCTCTCATTAGTTCCACCTTCTCAACTTCCTCCTCAATCATCTAGCCTTGAACCTTTGTCATTTAGTCAGGGTATGGAAAAAACTGAAGCCCCTGAACAGATAAGGTAATGTCCCAAGGAGGCACCAAGGATCCACCAGAAAAAATTTCATTTCAGTAAAGTCTCTTCACAGCCTCTGGGCAGAAAAGATTTAAGGTCACGTGCTCTGCTCCTCCAGTAGTGTGGCCACACCCTCAAACATTGAATATGATCTCTTGTCAAAAATGCTCACTCACTGTGCCCCAACATACATAGAGTCCCTCACACAACAAGCGAAGTAAACCTTGCCAGCAATGCCTTAATAGGGTTTCTTAGAAGAAATTGGGAGCTTGTGTGTGAGGGTGGCAAACCTCAAATAAGCTAGCTAGTGTGTCCGAGCCAGCATTCTAGGCAGCTCTTGGACAATAGGCAGGAACAGTAATGAGTACAATATAGGACTTTCAGGAGATGGATGATGATTTGCTTGTTTGTTTTTTGGGGGAGTTCTTTGGCTCTGTTTTGACGTAAGTTGTAAGTTTTACCAGTTGGAGGTTTGTATTGTTTCACCTACCTTTCTGGTGGTATCCCTGGTCGATGGCAGACATGACAAACTCTAAATGAAGAGTGGCTATTGTTCCCTGTGCCTTTGAGTGGACCAGGTTCTGGCTCTGGTCTTTGGTAGGCACAGAACTCCAGGGACTGATGACACCAAATTAATATGGCACATGTCAGTTTGGATAGCTTCAGTGAGCCGACGGGGCTTCCCACAGAAATATCAATACCGTATTATGTAATCTCACAAACTCTTTGTACCTTCTAAATAAATCAATAAAGGTCCCCTGTTCATTGTGCTTCTTTAGAGGGGTTTTAGCCTCTGGTCCCCACTACACCCACTGTAGTAGCACTACAGTGACTCACAAGGGCCTGGTGTGGATTGAATTGGGTGGAGGGTTCTGAGCAGCAAGCACAAAGGAGGCACCAATAGGAGCCCTCCATATAATGAACATTATGGCTAAATTGCTGCAGGTAACCCTAGATTAAAGTCCCTGATTTCATGATATCTGCAATTTTTCCTGGAATAAACTGTCAAGTTAATTTATTTTGAACGTTTCATAAGCTTAACCATAAAGCGTTTGTGTGATGCAGTCGTCATTTATTCAAACCACCAGGTCCAGATGATGACTGTAATCGTCATTTTGAATGTCATGTTGGCTAACTCGCCTTCTTGTTATTTTATTTTGTTTATATTGCATTTCTGAAAAATACTGTCATAAAGTACAACTCTTTAGCTTAAAAATACCAAATTGAACACTTTACCATGCATAGTAACTTTGCAGTATGGGATTGAATTAAAATATCGCTAAAGTAATTTGCACTTGGCCCAAGACACTGTTGGCACCCAAAATTGTTAAGGGAGCAAAAATGGATTAGGGTTAATGTACATTTAAATACATTAGCTTAGTACAGTATATACTGCATATGAAATTGCAAATACTTGTGCAAGAATTGTATATAGTTTTATTTAATAAAAGAGAAAATAAAAAATATTTAATAAATGAAAATACTGTACAGTATTAATATTCATTACTTTGAGATTTTAACTGTTCAAAGTTTTTTTTTTTACCAAGGCCTAAGCAATACAAATCAAACTAGCAGTTTATTTTCCAAAGGATTGGAACCTATTCCGAGCCAGGTCATACACACTGCATGTACTGTATATACTGTACTGAACTGATAGTATAATAAGGGTCCATATAAATTACCATGGATTTGAATACTCACTCCTGAAACCTGAGACCTGTACTCTTACTTGTGTTTAAACTCAAGGTACTCATTTGTTAATCATGAAAGAAAAGGTTTTGTACTATCATATTAGAGCATGCTCTTAAACTGTAAAATGCCTAATTCATGATACAGTATATTGTTTACATGTTGTACTCAGATGAAATGAAGGCTGGACGGAGTTTGTTGATCTCTCTCATAATTAGTTACTTTAGGGCAGGCACAGAATGCCTGGATACAAAAACTATTTAAAACTGTTTTATTGACCTATTTTCCACTCCATACATGAACTGAACAGCTGTGTTAATCATCTCATTGTCTAGAATAAAAAGTTGGCATAAGACTAAATTGACCATTACTGTATTATGCTGATGCTGTTAACTAATATTTAAAAAGAACAAAGGACAGTTTTCCAAGGTTCTCATCAGTAAATGATAATGTTGTAGATATATGATAAATATTGAACATATATGTTGAATATGTGTTGCACAGGGCCCTGCAAGAGCTGAACATCAATCTCTCATGCACAGTGGAGTTAGCTGTGTATAAATACTGATCACTTGTTCTTGCCACTTATCATCATCAATTCTATTGCCTCAAGTAAGGAAACATAATTAGGATACCTCATTAAGTTAATTCACTACACTATTGTTTTAATCTTCGACTCCTTGTGTTAATCATACCTGCCAAATGTACTAGTGGGCTGACCTTCAGCATTTTACATAAGTCCCTTATCTCCTTGGCTAGTGTCCCAAATTATCATTTATCCCTTCCTGGGCAAATCTACGTCAATTAATTATCACGTAAGTGTCCAGCATTTATTATTACATTTGTTCCCCCTCCCCAGCTGCTGTGAAAACTAAGAGGTTGAGAGTCATTTGAGCTGTAAGAGCCATGACTCTCTTCAAAGCATTCCCTATGCAGTGCATACAAATAGCAAGTAGGATATTAAGCTCTACTTTCCCTTGTCTCACTCCAGGTTCCCTGCATCCAAAATTATATAAAATGAATTAAAATCAAGTGGTGGCAGCCTCAGTGTCTATATAACACCATGGTGTTGCTTAAGTGGGGCTATATGTAGGCAGTAACAGCAATACCTATCTATTATGTTCTCTCTCCCCTTTGTCTCAGTTTCTTCTCCCCTCTCTGCCACTTTCTCATTCTCTCTCTCCCTCTCTCATACTTTCCCTATATCTTTTCCCTTTCTCGCTCTTTCTATAAGCTTACTTCACATATGATAGTTTAACTTAGCTTAGAAAAAATAAGTTGCTAATAAAATTCAAAGTTGTTTGCAGTGTACACAAGTTAATCTTGTGTTGCCAATATGTAACCAAGCCAGATACATTTTCCACTTCCTGTTCCAGTAACAGGTGGAAGGCCACAGGAAAAGGTGACAGTTAAGACTACATAGTTATTTATTGTTTAGAATAGCTAACAATCTGTTTTTTCCAACAGTTACAGATTGTTCTACGAATGACAGGGAAGAAATCTCAGTAAAGAATTCATTTCTGGGAGATGCAACATGCATGAGCAGCTTCCTTAGCAGTTGTGTTTGTGAGATCATTGGAGGCCACACCAATATGACTAGGAACCCAGCAAAACTTATTTTCCTAATATCTACTAAAGATGAGGATTTTCCTAATATCTACTAAAGATGAGGATTTTCCTGATATCTACTAAAGATGAGGATTTTCCTAATATCTACTAAAGATGAGGAATAACCAATATTGATTTCGATCACAACATGATGCAAAGAGTTAAAGGACTCCAAAACCACTGCAAGAGTCAACTACAACAAGAAATGATCATTTGGCACATGAAAAGTAACTGTCTTAAAGCACATAAAATTCCACATATGATGCAGTGTAGAGATGACGAAGGATCAAGGGCAAAGTTGATGAATACACAGGGAATTCGCAGATAGTTTAGACAGTATTAGGGGAAGAGTGCAAATGAAAAAGAATTCATTTATCTGCACCTGAAGGTGGAATATGACAAGACTGACTAAGGTAAAAAGCGTTGGAGCATTCAGTTTGCAGGTAATGGACAGGGGATGACAAAAACTGGCAGGCAATAAAGATCAGCCGAAAGAGTTTTATATGATCCTCATATAAGAGTTCATTCCTTAGACAGTCAGGGGCAGACAGTGGATGATGTGTTTCTTAGTAAAAGTAATAGAAGTTATCATAGTTGAGAACTTAAAGCTGTGCCCAGTAGCCCAAGGCTACATAGTGTACAGTACACCATGTAGCCATTACTGTATGGAAAAACTAGTAATACAAGAAAAATGAATTGGTCATCAACATACAGCATGGACTAGACCACACTGAAAGAATTTGTTTATTAAAAGCAAGAAATGAAGAATTATGGTTTGCTCAATTTCTTTTGGCACAATTGTACTCTTTAAACAGTAAACTAAGTGCCATGTGTACCCACATCATCATTTGGTATTCAATAAACTAAAGACACCAGCTGTTGGTTATTACCTACAATACTATTATGGTACAAATACTGTCTTTGTTAATATTAATTTAGTGTTACCTTAAAGCAAAATGGCTAAAGACTAAAATTGTTATGAAGAAAGTGCTATGTCTGGAGTAGGGAAGTTCAGATAACATTCAGTTCTGTTTGGAGCGCAGTATTCTATGAATTAAGCCCAACTTGGACTTGGTTTTTGTTCCACACTGCCGTCAGTAACTTGTGCTTCCTACATTGCACCAAAAGTTTTGCTTTTCCTCCATGTATAAAGGCTGGATGCCATAACAATATATCCTTGATCAGATGGATAAATACAACAAAGAATCCACTCAACTATGGGTCACCTGTATACTTCGGAAAGAATAACAAAACACAAATACAGTAATATGAAAAAGCGTATAAAATATTTGTTAAGATACTAAAACAAATCTAGGACAGTACTGGTTTCCAAAGCCATTGAGAAATGGCCTCCCTTATGTAAAGATAGGACAATATCAAATGTAGCACAAGACAGGAATAAATCTCATAACATTGTGTGGTGGTGGTTCTGGGAATGTTCACCACACCACCTGTCAAGGAAGTTTACACCCAGTACAAGTCTTTGGTTAGTAACATGGCCAAATTTCAGGCACAATTATCTAGAGTAAACTGTTTACAATTTTAGTAAAAATTAGTTTGTTACAGTACTAAATAATGCCTGAGAAATGCCACCATATTTTTAGTATTCAATATAAAAGTGACAAAACACATATAGTACATACACATTGGTAGTAATACTCACTATGACAAAAACACTAAGTTGCTTAACCTTATGCAGTAAAGTAATATGATAAATTAGCATTTAAAATGTGCCTGATTTACCAAAAGAACAATCATCATAGCACCATCACAGTAAAAGTATACATTACACAAACTTAACAAAATCACTGCAGAACACTACCAGTGAAAAAATTATACATACACTTAATTTGTTTAATAAATATTTGAATCTATTATAAAGCAAGAAAACTTAGTAAACCAAAGTACAATTACTTAACAGTTTATTAAGTGTAAGTATGTACTGAAACATTGTCATAGTTGATTCTTGATTTTAACCTTATGAGAAATAACACAATGAAAAGTGACCTAACAACACTTCCATACGGCTATAGCCAGATTTCCAGCGAAAAACATATAAAGGAGATTCTTGACTTCATACGACACTTCAAAACCAAATGCTTCGCCAACAACACAGTGCCAAGTTGCGCCATATCGTTTGTCCATGGTCTCCTTGATTACACGTGCTGCACTCTGACAATCCAGAAATAGTACTGTAACATTAAGACCATTTCTTAACAGGAAAAGGAAATATCCAGTCACACATGTGCAACTAAGAATCATAGGACATTACTGTTAATAGCTACCATATGATATATTTACTTAAGAATCACTTCATTATACTGTACTGTATTTTATATGAAGACCAAAACACCTAAAACATGCATTCTTCTCCACTACTTATGGAGATACTGTTAGTACAAGGAAAAGATAAAGAAATTGTATCGTGGTCTCTACAACAACAAGTTTTTGTTTTTGTCATGATGGTAACTGCCTTCTTGGAATTATGCCCAAGCTCACTAAAGTAGCATGCATATTCTTTCTATATTTTAATCTATTTTTAGAAGCTGTAACTTTATGTTGTTAACCCTGTGTACAAAATGTATTTCTTGTAATACCTAACATACATATTTTGTTTTGACATTTACATACTTGGTTATTCAGAAGATTGTTTATCCTTAAATGGAATTTTAGTGTTCAAATTTAAACAATGATAATGTGGGTTTAACAATGTAACTAATGCTCAAAACCTCTGCTCAAAATCAATAACCACATGATCAATAATTATAAATATAAAAACATTACAATATTAGGTGCTTTTATCACTATTAGCGAACATTGTTCATACACTGATATCAATTATGTATACCAGGAGTGGCCAAATTTGCTTACTATAAGAGCCCCAAAGGATAAAGCTTAAATGTTTGAGGGCCGCTGGACATGAACAAAATTTACAATTACATTTTTTATTGTTACATACACATTTTGTTACAAAAATTTTACATAAATTTAATAAAAGCCAGTGTAGAAAGTAATGAAATGCCAGTTTCTGGGCAAGCCCCGGAGGCTCCCTGAAGCTATCTTAACGATCAAGTGCCATATTACTCAAGTGTCATCAGTACTTACTTCATTATTTGTTTGGTGTTTCTCACAGGCAGTCACTATAAGTTCCATTGTCTCTGTCTTCATCTCCTCTGACATGTCAGTATGCTGAAAGGAGGTTGAAATTGGTAATTTAGACTATTTCTGTCTGAAGTATGTTACACCCTGAACATACTAGTGATTTCTCTTACACCCACACTCCCCGATGGTACCCCGCCACCCTAGACCACACCAGTAATAATAATAATAATAATAATAATCTTTATTTAGGTAAGGTACATACATAAAGAGATTTACAAAGTTTGTTGGCTTTATAGATAGAGCTAGTACATACAATGCCTAAAGCCACTATTACGCAAAGCGTTTCGGGCAGGAAAAACATTAATGACTACAGCTTAAAACTAATGGGTAAAAAGAAAAGATGTGATGAGTACATATAAAAAATAGAGGTAAAAGAGGGGGGAACATTGTTGAAAAAGCAGCACAAATACAATTACAAATTATTACAGAAAATTACATTCAAACAGCGTTGATTTGAAAAACAAAAAAACAAAAAATATACATGGGTTGACAACAGGGGGGTAAGGTGGGTTACATGGAATTTATTAGGTATAGCTTCGTTTTTAACTTAAACTGGTTGAGAGAGGTACAGTCTTTAACATGGTTGGGAAGGTCATTCCACATTCTGGGCCCCTTGATTTGTAGAGCATTTCTGGTTTGATTTAGTCGTACTCTAGGAATATCAAAACTGTATTTATTTCTGGTGTGGTGCTCATGGGTTCTGTTACAACCTTCTATGAAGCTTTTGAGATCAGGATTGGCATTATAGTTTAGCGTTTTATATATGTATAATACACATGAGAGAATGTGCAGTGACTTAATGTCTAACATATTCAGAGATTTGAGTAGGGGTACCGAGTGATGTCTGGGGCCAGAATTGGATATTGTCCTAATAGCAGCTTTGTGTTGAGTAATTAGAGGACGTAAGTGATTTTGGGTAGTAGAGCCCCAAGCACAAATACCATAGTTGAGATATGGATAGATAAGGGAGTAATAGAGAGTCACCAGGGCAGGGCGTGGTACATAATATCTGATCTTAGAAAGAATGCCCACAGTTTTTGAAACTTTTTTTGATATGTTTAGAATGTGTCCCTGGAAATTCAGCTTGTGGTCAATGAGAATGCCAAGGAATTTGCCATCTAATTTGTTACAAATTTGGGTATTGTTTATTTTGAGATTTATTTGATTAGAGGATTTATTGCCAAACAGAATATAGAAAGTTTTGTCAATGTTAAGGGTGAGTTTGTTGGCAGTTAGCCACAGATGGACTTTATTAAGCTCAGTATTTACTGTGGCATTTAGAGCAAGTGTACAGTACTGACACTCCCCGATAGTACCCAGCCACCCTAGCCCACATCAGTGTACAGTACTGACACACTTACCCGCAGCAGAGGATAAGTGTGAACAATCTTCTTGGTGTCATCTACACTCTCCTGCTTCCTGAGCTCGGCCATCTGGAGAAGCCAGCGCGGGTTGTGCTGGGTGAGAGGAGGGGCGGCCACAGGAGCTGTGGTTGCTAGCGACGCCGTCCCCCGTTGCCAGGGATGTACTACACGCCTACTTGTCTTTCCCCTGGGACCAGCCTCTGGCTGTAACATACGATTTTAGGTGATAACATTCAAAGAGTGCAGCAGTTTTTTTTATGTTTATTGAATATAGTCGTGGTTACAGCACTTGTATGTTGGAAATGAAATGTTGTTGATTTAGGGGCGACGACGATCGTGGGACGGGATGCGCCCCGGCGGACCCGAGATGGGTTAATCACGAAGACTGGAAAGGTGAAACGCCAAGCCTAATCGCGAAACGAGTGACGCCAATTACTGTAAACTAAGATGCCTCGCGGCAAAGAAACTTTGGCAGGCAGATGATTGGGGTGCCCAAGTGTGACAAGCACCGGCCCCGCCCCACACAGAGAATACCAGGTAGCAAAACCAAAAACTCGGCCCCCAACTAAAACGCAAAAGTCATCCAGTGTCTCCCGGCACAGCAGAAGCCGGCCGCCCACCACGACTGAGGGCACACCAGGAGCCCGCCAAGACCCGGCACCTCTCGGGCAAGCCGGCCCCCGAACACCGTCACCCCGCCGGGATAGTAAGTAATTATCAAAAGGAGGCACCAAACCGGGAAGGCTGTGTAGCACCACCAAATGTGCGGAATAATTAGAGGCGCTAAATATCACCAAGGATGCCAATATGAGAACAGAAGCGCATAAGGCGAACGATATCAAAAGTATCCGATTCACCAAGAATTCTATTGAGGGACAATTGACCCCGAAGGACGGTCGGAAAGCAAGACACGCTCGTCCTGGAAGTCAGGACATACAACAAGAATGTGCACAACTGTGAGAGGAACAGTGCAATTTGGACAATAAGGAGCAGGGCGGTGCTCCATTAAGTGACCGTGAGTTAAACGCATATGGCCAATACGTAACCTAGCCAGAGCCGTTTCCCATCGCCGATTACGGTGGTAGGAGGAAGGCCACAGGGACACACGACCCTTAAAAGTATGCAGTTTGTTACCAATAATAGAAGACCAACAACCCTGCCAACGAGCAAGGATGGAGGAATGAATAACTGGGTAAAAGGCAGAATACAGAATACCTTTACGAGAGATGGGACAAGTGCGCAGAGCTTCCTTAGCGGCAGCATCCGCACGCTCATTTAAAGAGACGCCAACATAGCTGGGAACCCAGCAAAACTCTACCAACTTACTTACTTACTACCGACCAAACTAAGGTGTACCAATACAAGTGCAATTCTGGAGACTGCTCTCAGAAATGCATGCTATATTGGGTATACCATGAATACTCAAGAGTAGACATCTTCACTTCATTTACAAAAAGGCAGTATTAAGCAACATAACTCAACACAACATCCTGAATTGCTAGGACATAGTGAAAGACACACCAACGATTGTAGGCGGCTCAGTATACAGTACTTGAGGCTGTGTTCATTTGGGGGCTGACACCAGTAATCAATATTCCGGCGAATTCCACTTGAAGCACAGTTATTTGATGGTCCTCCAATGAGCCAGTGAGAAGATAGCAGAATTGGGAGAACTAATTGACGGAGCTAGGCAGCAATCACCTCGCCCCATTCTTTAATGCTCTCTACGATTAAGGTGGTTAAGTGAATCGATGGGTGAGGTGAATCCTCCCTTACGTCAATGTTTTTGCATGTAAGCTTAGTATACTTGTGTGTCAGTGCAGTTCTAAAGATGTCACATAGCTGAGGAAACATTGAACAATAAAATTAATCACTAGATTAAGTGATCAAGTGTTTCTTCACCCTCTAGATGGTAGGTATTTACTTAGAATGGAAAATATTCATTAGAAAAATGCTGCCGTGTTTTATTACATGTATGAATATATATATTTTTTTCATGTGAAATGAATATATAAACACGAGATGTTTTAGAGCATGTGGACCACATGGGCAAGAGAGAGCTACCAGCCCAAATATGATTATAGAAAAAAGGACAATGTACTGTAAATACTTAATGACGACACTGTGCCAAAGTGTTGCACATATATAGGTTATTTAGAGACTTGTTTTACTATGTTTTGATTCCTTGTATTTTTTGCCAATTTTGGTTATTTGGGCCCCTTAAGTTTTAATGGATCATTAATGATGAGTTGCAAAGCAAGGCTACTATTGTGCAATAGACATTGGACTTATTGCATAGCAAAATAATTTTCTTTAAGCAGGCAGAAAAAGTTTTAGGAAGACAACGAATAAAAATACTGTACTCTTTAGTGAAATGATAAGCATTTATTAGCAATGTCTGGTGCACAGTAAAAGTTTCAAAGCATGAAAAGATGAACTTGTGCAAGTTTTGTTCCAGGTAGTCAATTGAACACATGCCAAGTCGGGGAAAACAGAGGTGGGCATTATGCTGCAGTCTGATGGTAGTAACCAGGTAAGCAAACTCGTAGGTAGCAGGAGCCCTCTCTTTGATAGCTGTAGCTATGTTGCCACTGAAGGGTTTTGAGTGTGTACGAATTTAACTTGGTCATTCTGGGCTAGATTTAACATTCAAAGGTGACTATCTTACATCTAAAATGATCTTCCAGGGACAATTTCAAAGCTTTCCTGGTGTTATAACCACATTAAAATTGAGGACACTTCTAGAACCAATATATATACCATTACTTCCAGGACATTACTACAAAATTCTTGTTCTACATTGTACATTCACTGTTTATGATCGTTATATTTTCCATACCTTTGCCTTTTTTTTTTTATTTTTTCCTTACTAAAGTATGTTTGCCTAGGAAAAGTAAAAGTATACTGATGTATCCAATTGTTTATTCAGTAATGAACATGGGAGACAATTTTAATGTAAAATACTATAAAGAACACACATGATACATTAATATGCAACCTTCCTTACTATGGACTGGCAATCAATCTTGAAGCATATAAAGTTATGTTCACCTATCTTGAGGTCACTTAAAAATACAATACTAAATTAGACAATGAAAAACAAATGATAAAAACATTGAAATATATTCATAAGTTGCCACATCCATGTAAGGGAGGCCCCAAGTATATTACAACTACCTTACTATTATTGACTACTGAAGATGGAAGATAATTTTGTCATTATATCAGAAAATATTTTCTGTATGTAGTTTGGACCCTTGTCATACAAAGCTGAAAACCAAGATTATTTTTTTTGTCTTATCACAATTCTTGTGGCACTCGATACTGTCCTCCATCACCTGACTACAAATTATTCTATACTGTACTTTGATGCCATGATCTAAGCATTCTGACAAATGATCTCTGATAAAATACTCTAAGATCTTTATCAGATCTCTGATCTATTGATAAAATTTCCAGTATAATTTCTTTTCCTTTGGGGGATAATCAAAATCTTTAAAAGGTTTCCATGTAGTAGTACATCACAATATAAAAATTGTGGTATGCATGAAATTCACCATCGGTAATACAGTACAGTACAGTAACAACTGTACAGCTATCCCCCAAAATTTCCCTAGTCCATACATTAGAATAATATAAATATTTTATACAATTGGCACAAGTGACCTAGAAAAATAATGTTCAATACTAACAGCAAATAGATTACAGTAGTACACTGAACACCAAGTAATACTGAACAGAACAATGATGCACCAGAAACTAAGGTCAAGTTCCAGCCACACAATATTACATTAAAGTTGACTGCAACTGAGATCCAGAGCCTGAAAGCAGTAAATTACTTTATACTACATATAAATGTGTATAAAATGGTCTGAAAGCAAATTCTTGAAAGAACTATTTCTGGAATGAATATATTTTGTAAAATACTAATGCATCTAAAGGACACTACATCAATATAAATTATCAAAACCTAGATATTGGTTTTCTTTGTCAAACTGTAAAGTTTAACTAGTTTTATGAACACGGATGCAAATTTTATTATAATTATATATTTGTATATAATTACATTATATAAAATTAGCGAAAATTAAATAATGATTGTAACCGTCCATTAAAAAAAGTAGAAAAATTGTGATATGCTATCTATTATGTATTGTACATTTATTTATCTGACAATTCTTGCACTGTAGTCCAAATTGCTATTCAAAACTAGGGTCAATGCTTGTACATTATGAATATGCTGCACAGAAACAAGCATTAATGAGGACAATATGTGGCTTTTGCAGGCTGTCAGCAACTACGCTATCCACTATTTCAACCTGCCACACATTAAAAAACAATTAGTATATATATATTATACGATAAATAAAACCTATCCAAGCCACTGATATAATAGAAGAACAGACAAAGTGGATGTCATGTACAGTAAAATAGTTCATACTAAAAAATAAAGTTGTTGGCTGACCTGGATAAGTAAATAAACGCTAATCTTGGATAATACAGTCAAAGTACGGAACCGTCAAGTTTTATTAATATAATTTAAACATTAAGTATCCTACTCCATGAGCCTAGAAGAGCCTCTTCTCATGTGAAAATAAGCTGTGTACACTTCCTTCACGCTGAGCGGAAATTGTACGCTTCTCAAACTTGAGTTCACCTGCATACATCATGGATCTGTAAACAAACATGTCATGTAGTTATATCACAGTTGGAGATACGTTTCCTTGAGCGTAGTATGAAATAGATCCACTGACAATAAAACAAAAAAAAAACAAAAACTGGAAGAACGTGTGTTCCAGGAAACCAAAATTTTATAATGATTAAACAGAGAGCATCACCTGTCCAACAACAGGGAATTTTTTTTTTATTTTTATTTTTTGCTTTATTTGTACACAGTACATTCATTTGTACTGTATATGTACTGTAAACAAATAAATGTACTTTGTATACAGTAATAAAGATTGCTTTATTTGTATACAGTACAGTTATGTACAGTATATAAAAGGAACAATTAAGTAAAACAAAACAAAAATATAACTATCAGATTGGTGGAATTGCCAGTGCTAGCTTGAAAGCGTCAGAAACAAAAGAGATTGCACTTTGAAAACATAACTATATATTACAGTACCTGTAAAATGGAATATCATAAGTACTGTACTTCATTGGCCATAACTGGCTGACATAATAGTGAAAGAAAATTACTTGTGTTGAATTATCCCTCGGTGAATGTTTTGCATACCTAGTACAGTACTGTACGTGAAAATAAAGGGAGTGCGACAGTCGGGTCCTGCATTAGTATAGGCTGCAATCAGATCACATATCTACTGAATATTACACCTATCAATTATGCCATATTATATAAACAAAACAAAAGTACAATCTAACATGGAGAGAATAGTGCATGATAAAATTTGCCATTGCACAAGTAGCTTATGCATGTACAAAAATCAATTTATGTGGCTTTCCATATACAGTATCTCAGAGAAAATGAGAAAGAAAAAAAATACAATAGAGTCCTAGTATCTAAGATGGGTAGAGGCAATACCTCTAAGAAGCCTAGAGGTATTGCCAGCCTGTATTATTTTTCATATTACTGAAATGGTATTTCTTCATCAATTAGTTCGGGAGTCTTCCACTGCAGCAAGACATTTGCTTTTGTCCTTTAATGCATTTTTAGCACAGGTGAAAAAGAGTATGCTTATATAATACAATTACATGTTAAATTTCTCTGAATTTAACTAATGCAAATTCCAAATTTTAAAAAGTTAAATGGATTAATTAAATAATCAAGTTAACTCTTTAATCAAGGTAGAGTACTGTACACCCAAACCATAGCTATTCCATTGATATTATTACAGCATACATTATTTAGAACAATAAAACATCTTGCAGGATATCTTTGAAACCATTCCCCTTTACAGTATTTACAAAAAACAGTCAAAATGTCAGCCAGGAAATTAGTGTGCTGAGCAAATGGATATGTTCCAGAAAGAAAATCTAAGGTAGTATAGCTAAAAAATATACCACCATTAACAGTTTCAAAAGTCATTAGTCTTAAGCAGGATGCTGATATACGAGTTTTTCTGCAATGTTTAAATTAGACCCATTTAATATGGATAAAGAATTACTGTATTGGAAACTTTTGTATACAAAATTAGAATTCTATGAAAAAATAAGATGAAACAGAACAGTGCAGTGGGGCAGGGTGCAGGTGAGCACGAGAGAGCGAAAATTCAGGTCATGCAGAAGATATGCAGGGAGCCTCCCGAGTCCCCATCAGAGTTAGCGGTGGTTGAAAACCTTCAGCAATACGAATCTAAGGAACTCTCATGTCCCCAGAAACGAACCCCCAGGGGGGAAGGGGGCTGTACTATCAAACTCGTACAGGGAAGTGGGATACATACAAAACTACAGTACTTCTATTGCAGGGTACAAGGGTTGACTACCAACATTTTCAACAAGTAGGTAATCAACTCCCATACCATGCAATAAAAAACTTTCTGCACAAGGAACAAAGTCAAATAAGGTTCAAATGGGACCCAAGGACCCATGTAAGACTCCCTCCAAGGCCTGGGAACCACAGCTGAGGGCCTTGGGGCAGACAACATCCATGCCCACTGCACAGTATAGAGAAGTGGAGTCCCAAGGAAGAGGCTTCAAAGGTTGGGGGCTGGCTGAAAAGTAGACCATAAATCTCAATGGGACCATCAGGCTTAACTGCCTCTGCCTAAGTTGGAAGGAGCGAACCCCGATGCTGCCGAAGCCACATCCCAAGCTAAACCTTGCCCAACACTCAGACGCTTTAGGGGTGGAAGCAAGGGGGAAAAGACCAGAAAGAGGAAGAGGAGCAGATGGAATCGTAGTTGAATTAACCAATTTCTCCAAATCCAACCCATCCTCCTATTTAGATAGTACTTTTTGTAACTATGTGCAATGAATTTGTTGATACACATATGGGTCAACCGAGTGCGTGGTTCCTGGCACAAGCGAGATGCGCTTCAGTTTATAAATGCCTTCTGCCTAGTGACAATTGCGCTTGAATTCGTTGCAAAGTACAGTGGTACTGTCTCATTTACGAATTTAATCCATGCCAAGAGATGGTTCGTAGGCTAAAAATTCATAAACCAAAAAAAATTTTCCCACAAGAAATAATGTAAATTGAATTAATCTGTTCCACATGCCCAAAAATATTAATTTAAAAATATATTTTATACAGAATACTACTAATTTTTTTACTATACCTTACCTTTATTGACGACTCTTGTTGGCGAATGGAAGATGGTAGGGAGGTGAACATCAGGCAGTGATGACATTTCTGGGGTACACTCTCTCCTACGTTTTGCAGGAATACCACTAGAACAACCAGGTCCTATTGGTATGCCTGCAAAACATAGGAGAGAGTACTCCAGAGAAGTCATCACTGCCTGATGTTATAATGGAAGGGGACTCCCTTTCCAAACACTAACACCTCTTCTCACCATCTTCCATACGCCAACAAGTTATCAATAAAGGTAAGATATAACTTGTACATACTGTAGTACAAAATATTTGTAAAATTATGTATGAAATGTATTTTGAAGTTAATATTTTTGTAAGTGTGGAACGGATTAATTCAATTTACATTATTTCTTATGGGAAAATTTGTTTCGGTTTGCGAATATCCAGTCTACGACCAGTCTCTGGGAACGGATTTAATTCGTGAACGAAGGTATCACTGTACTGTACTACTAAAACAGGAGGATGAGCTGCCAAATCTGAGTCGCTAAACACCAACCAGGGTAGCTAAAGGCATTCAACCAGGCACACTACCTAGACTACTGTAAAACAGAACACCTAAAGATTAAAGCAGTTGCTACTTGAAATCTTGACCACCACCACAAAGTTTGTAAGGAAAGTGATGTGCGGAGAACAAGTACCACACCACTTGGGGTTGAAGGTGTCACCAACCCAGCAAGCAGCATGGCGGCAGACAATGCACAACTCTTGAACTTGCACATCGCGAGAGCGGGTTTAGCAGGAATATGCCACCCTTTCGAAGCTCACAGATCACCTAATTTATCATTTTAAATCCTGCGGACCACTAATATGAATCAAATGACTTACTCAGAGAACCACTACATGCGAGGAAGCCCTCTAAGGTAGTGAACCCTGAACACTACAGGGGGAAAAAACCCTAGCAGCACAGTAAAGCACAAAGGAAACAAAGCCCCATGCTCATGCAGCGCCAAGCTCCCTATACTCCTGGCTCATGCAGACAAACATGCATTGGAACAACCACAAAGGCAAAAAAACACCACTTGGGTGAAACAGGAAACAGGAGCCAGAGTAACAGTGGACAGCCAGGGCACTAGCTACCATGAGTAAGAACTAAGAGTGGGAGCAACTGGCTGATCCAGTCTGCCTCCCTCCTCCCCCAATTGAGGGAAGGGGTGGCATGAACGAGCTTGTGCAAGTTTCATGACTTTTCAATCGTTTATTTATTTTGAGGGATTGATATTTACTTATAACGAGCAGTGGTCTCTTGTTTCACTGACTTTGTGGGTGCTTCTCCAGTGGTGGCGGACATGATCATAATTCACTACTTTACTTTTGTCTGTGTAACTGCGAGCTCTGCCTCTTTAGAGAGCATCACCTTCCTAGAAAAAATATTTGTCAATCACTACTGTACTCTTATTGCCTATGCAACTTATCACATGACAAGGTTGTTGGTGGCCTATCAAGTGTTCTTCCCCTGGGGTTACCAACTAGGGTTCTTTGACAAGACTTTAAGAGTGCACAGTATGCTAAACAATTTTCTGGGAAATCTGACAATTGCTCAACTACAATTACATATGGTCAATTAATTAAAAGCTAACTTTTAAAGTAATTATAAAAAGTTACCAAGCAGGGAAGACTATGTAGTGCTGCTCGTGTCAGGATATTCAAAAGGCATTAAATATTACTAAGGATGACAATACAAGAACGAAAGCAGAAGGCTGGCGTTAAATAGTATGCACGTTTTTGCGACGGATCATTAGCATGCTCGCTCGCTCTCTCTAACAGTTACAGAGTGCATTATGAATAACAAGGTAGAATTCAGAGTAAGGAATTTGTTTCTGGGAAATAAAACAGGCATGAACAACAACTTTAGCAGCAGACTAAGAACCAGCAAATTTTGACTTGCATGAGGTTGTAAATAGACCAATATGTAACTATAGTGTATACTCTGGCCATTTAACATGAATATCAACATACAAAACAACATACCTTTTATTTAAAAACTTGAAGATATACTGTAGGGGTAAGGTGAGTGGGGGTTTGAGGGAGGAATTCTTGGTAGTTTTGGGAGCTATTGCTTGGGGCGATATTTCACTGTTGCCAACAGACATTGGCATGTATTGAGTCCAGGTACCAGTTTTGAAGGCCAGACCACCTGGTTGAATATTATATTTGGATTTTTTTCTAGGCACCTGGACTGAAGACACTTATAGCAGGGAATGATTATTTTCTATCTGGTGACTGCTTTGATACTGTGAGAGGGTTAAAAAGAATGTTTGCCAAGTTTTATATCCAAATCAAATACTTGACGCATTATAGGAACCTTGAATTAACAACCAAAATATTCCTGGTAAACTTTAAACAATTATATACATCTACATCATTCGTACACTTATTCTCATTACGAGTCCCCATCTCAAGGTATGTTCCCATATACAATTTGTTCTGATATCACAACTATCTTCAAGTATGCCTAGTCCCCAGCTTCACAATACAGCTATGGTACAGGTACACAGCTGCTTTATTTGGCCTGAGTCTGTCTCCCTAACCTTTATTTTCCTATAATGGCACTCTTACACTTCATTATTTGAAATATTATTTTACAGTAAAATACATAGGATATTAAGATTGTTCCTAAGGTTCTTAGTGTTATTAATAGTATCTCCCCTGGTACATGTCTTAAATATGAGATTATACTAGACACTAATATTTTTAATGTTATAGTGAGTATGTAAATTCATTAACGTCCACAAGAAAATTATATTTGTAAAAGTGAGTTTTTTAATCAACCATCATGTGTTAAAGGTGATATCTTCTCACATGAGGTAAATAGTTATTAAAAGAAGGACTCACGTCTGGAATAAGTTGCCCAAGTAACTACTACTGCTGCTAGAGTGAAACAAACATCTATATGAAGAGAAAAATAACATTCAAATGGTGAACACAGCAGACAAGAGACAAAACAATTACTATAAAATAAGAAAATGCCCAATAACAAAATTAGAAAAAATTAGGCTTATTGCATCCTAACCATAATTCAACACAATATAAATATGCTTAGACAATCAAAATACTTGTATATAATACACCAAATCTATTGCTCTTAAATATCATGCATATCAACAAATATCAGTCTCTCACATCCTACTTATTCAACAAAATTTTAATATTCAAGAGAAAAACTGCTGAAAAAGCAGTGTAGCCTAATAACTTTAAAATAACTCACTGTCTTCGTGGATTAGTGCCTTCTCTGATTATTACTTACTAACCTACTCATGTCATGGTTTTACCCGTTGTTCTCAAAGATAGAAGTACGTGTACATATTACTGATAAATCTTGAGGCACCTTATGGCTATATTATTGGTCCTAGAAACCCACCTACAAAGACAATAATCACTAAACAAAAATACTGTATACTCAATTTGAGAACTGGTTAGTGGTCAGACATGCAAGAATGAATGTCAAATCTCATTCAAATTTTATCCCTTTACTCCAGCATTTCATGGCTAATTTGCAAATCATCTTCAAGTACAGTGACACCTCGACTTATGATTGTCCCCACTTACGAATCTTTCGAGTTATGACGCAAATTTTGTCGGAAAATAAGACTACTTAGGACTGTGTCATCAACTAACGACCTTTGTTGATACACGTTTGGGTCAACCGGGTGTGTTACTGGTGGCACAGCCAACCCTGCCTCAGTTTACCAGAGCCGCCCACTTAGTGACGATGGCACTGGTAAAGAATTTAAGTATTTTTGTGCTTTTTGTTTTTTGAACATAAAAGTAATAATTATATATTATGCCATGGGTCCCAAGAAAGTCAGTGGTAAGGTTCAACCTAAGAAAACATGTGAGGATGACCATAGAGAAAAACAAGAGATCATTCGTTAACATGAAAATGGTACGAGGGTTGTTGGAGTAGAGGATGTCCCTTCCTCATTTATTAAGAAAATGTGTACAGTATGGGAAGAACTGCAAAGTTTTGCTAAAAAGTGTCACCCAAATCAAGCTGAAGCAGGCCATTGTGTTAACCTTTTTAATGACAATGTGACGTCTCACTTCAGACAAGTGTTACAATGTAGGGAAAACCAAGTGTTGCTAAACAGGTTTTTACTGAGAAAAACAAGCAGCGAGCCACAAGCAGGTCCTAGTGGTATGCAGGCAAAACGTAGGAGAGAGAGAAAGAGTACCCCTGAAAAGTCATCACTGCCTGATGTTATAATGGAAGGGGACTTTACTTCCCTTCCAAAGACTAACACCAACTCACTGTCTTCCATATGCCAACAATAGCCCTCATTCAAGGAATGATATACATACTGTATTGTAGTGTTATTCAGTATAAAATGTATTTTAAAGTTAATATTTTTGGGGGTATGGAACGGATTAATTCAATTTACATTATTTCTTACAGGAAAACTAGTTTCAACTTACGACCCGTCTCTGGGAACGGATTAAATTCGTAAGTCGAGGCCCCACTGTACTGTAATCATAAAATAACATTTATCAATGAGCAATCACATCAAATTGGAAAAACAATGAATTATACTTCATATGGCCTGAATGAACACCAGCAATATTATCACACAACTTTTTAATTTCACCACTACCATCTTGAGAACTAAAAGTCTGATTATTTTTAAAACTTAATTCCTTCGACAAAAAAAAATTAAATAATTAAAAACTATGAATTGTACTACTGTATACGGCAACAGATGTACATCAAAAGGAGTGAAAAAAATATATGGTAACAATTCATCAACCAAGTTTCACAAGTACAGTCAAAATATTAAATTATATATAAGTAATATTATAGATTCAAATTGATTATGGATATTCCTTCAAACTTACAGACTAATTCAACATTTCCTTCATACAAAAAAATGCCTCATTAAAATAGCTAGCAAGAAGGTTTAGGAAGAGATTGTTAATCCACATCTGGTTCTTTTGGAAGAAAATGGCAAAAAAAAAAAATTACCATTCTACAAAACGCTCTAAACAGTATACAAAAGCAAGGTGAAGAATCTTTACTTTCAAAGAATTCTATCAAGTGTTGAAGGCATGTTGAGTGGAAGTTGCATTGTAATGCATGCTTTACTATATTGCTTTACCATTTTCTCCAGGTATATGCCTCCAGTTGCCACCCAAAGAAAATAATCATTGTGCTGGTGATTAAACAATTGTTAAAAATGGAAACCATTAGTTTTGTTAATATAGGATACTTATAAAGATACGGAGTACAGGAAAATAATGTCTTATTGTAACTACATGTGCTGTATGAAACTTGAAAGAGTTGGAGGTGGCTTTTTGGGAAGCATGATGCTCACCATGATACTTCAAAGGAAAGATGAAACATTGAGGCCAAGATTTGTTTACACTGCACAAACATTTCCTGTGGCAAAACAGTAAGAAACTGCCAAGAGAAAATATCCAGCAGCTACCGTGAACTAGGTGTTTACTCAAAATTAAACACACACATATAACTCAAAATATGAAGCATCACTAGGGTCCAGTGACCATTGTATTCACTTGCATGTTAGAGCTGAAAGCTGGTTGGACCTATGAACATAATAAAGAGCACGAGAATATACAGGAAATTCAGGGCTTGCTGCAACATGTTAAGCGAAAGACAAATGGAAGGAGAACTGGGCGAGAATAGCTGGAGCTACCGTTATACCTCAATAACCTATTTAAATTTAAATGGAAGGAAATCCAACATACGAGATGAAGTTTACAGCATGGTGATCTCTATGGCACGTCTACTACTAAATGGTTCTACTGAATTTTGCATTTCCTTTCGTATCTACTACCATATTTTTTAACATAGCAATGTTCCACACATTTAACTAAATCAAGTTCCTCAATTCACATATTACTGAATACTACTGCGAAAAAAAAAAAAAAAAAAAAAGTAATGAAACGCCATGTTCTGGGTGAGCCCCAGAGGCTTCCTGAAGCTGATATGTGCAATATTAGTTTGGGGGGGGCCATCAGTCAGTCCCTTTGCCTACCGGGGATCATGAGCCAGAACCTGGTCCCCTCAGAGGTGCAGGGAGCAATGGCCTATGAGCCCTTTACATTTAAAGTATGTCATAATTGCCATTGACCGGGAAGGCCACCCAGAAAGATAGGCGAAACAAAACACCACTATCTAGTGAAAATTGCGACCTACGTCCAAAAAGAGCAAAAGAACTCCCCTAGAAAGAAAAACAAGCAACACTTCATCCAACTAGCACTCTCGCTCGTTTTGGTGAGCCAGTAGCCCACCAACCTAGTTCTTGACCGACAAAGACCACCGACCGGAGGGAGGGTGTCAGGGAGCCTCTGGCGCTCGCACTGAAAATGTAGTTTCATTACATTCAATGCTGGTTTTCTGTGGCGAGCCCCGTTAGCTCCCTGAAGCAATCCACAAAAGTAAAAAACAGGGACTTACCCGGGAGACAGCAGCATCGCAGGTCTCAAGGCGAAGTAGAGGCTGACAGCCACGATGGATTCTCCAATGCAACACAAGGCCACAGAAGGCCCAGGACGTTCGAGATACCTGGTGGCCAGGACCCTGTACGACCTCCAAAACCCCTGCAGCCAAGACATTACGAAAAACAGCCGAAAGAACAGCATACATCCTAACATCATGGGCACAAGGGTAGACTGCAGGCTGGCTCGCCTTAATTACACTGCAGACAACCTAAGAGACACGAGCCCTGGAACAGGGAACCAGGGGAAACCAGAACCACCCAGAGCGCGTCCATCACTTAATAAGTGGCCTGTAGGTAGCGACGTAAAGCCACCATCGGACACATTAAATTATGCACCCCCAGGCTAACAACCAAGCCTCCACAACCAATGGACCCCTCCGGAAGGCCGCCATCTCGGTCTTTGCTAGAAAAAAAAAAAAAAAAGCTGCTGCAAACGAACACAATGACCACCAGAACCAAACAAACAGACTCCCTTGCGCCGGAGAAGAGTATGAAGCTCCCCCAACCCGAGCCCCAAGAGGCGGCCAGGTAATCTGATGAACAGCTGTCGTGGAGTCTCCTCCCATGCAGGAAGAAGTCTGGGGGTCAACAAATCCTTGTTGACAGGGTTGTTGTATACATAGACAAGGTAGCTTATACAAGGTATAAATCTAGCATATTCACTTGAGTTGTCATTCACATATGTGCATATTCACAGCTGGGTTGTCAAATTTGATTTATGCAGGTGGTACAGCTCTTTTAGCAAAGGTTCATGTAGAGTAGCTGAAAATTATATTTATGTAAGAAAAGATAACAGACAAGTACTTTTGGTGGCGATGAAGAGAAGTAAATTCTGTGTTCCCATGAAATACATAAAGGTGAACAATAAAATGATCAATCATCTAATTACCATTTGTGTGCAACGGATGCAAAGTTGGGAGCAGGGAGGGCCAGGTAAGGACAGTGGCTGGTGCAATGAAAACCCTCTTTATAGAAAAATAATAGAAATTCATTATGAACAGATGGAAAATGACAGCACTGAATGAAAAACAGAGTAAGGAATGAAAATTACATAGCAAATGTGCAGTGCTGAAGTAGATAAACCACACCATTGAGGAGCATCTTACAAGATAGTTTGCATGTTGAATAAATAAATGACAGTAGACTAGTGAAGAGTATTCAAGTACAATTAAGGATAGAAAGAAAGCCAGGAATTTGATCAAGATACTGAAAATGTGAGAGGAAGTCAAGCACCAAGTGTGAACACAGGACATTGCAAGGACGAGGGAGGGTGCAAGCTGTTTGTAAAGAGTAAATGTATGTTTGTATTGTGTATTAAAAGCTATAAGAAATACTACACACCTGGTGGAGAGAAGTGGGTAGTGGTGGTGCAGGTGTGGACCACTGCTGTTACGCGATTATCTGAGATGCTATATTGTGCAAGTGATGCAACAAATGGGTGATGTTTGTGCATTTTAATATTTAGAACCTGGGAAATATGGTAATGATAATGAATGAATGTTTTCCATTATATGGGATAGGCAATGTGTAGCAAGAATACGAAATTTAAAATGATTAACAAAAGAGCGCAGCCCAATCTTTTCTCTATGAAACGAGCTACACCCAAATGAAATTGCCAACTCGGTAGTATATTCCATAAAACCAAAATTATACAATACACCACTATGATCACTTTAAGGATAAGGGATCAAGGTGGTCAAGGGAATATAGGGTTGCAATTTATAGGGCTATGGAATGGAAAACAAACATTATTGTGCACCGTTTTAAGACTACGGTGGATATAAAGGGATTAATGCTCTAGAATTATACATGGCACTGTAGTAGTATGAAGTGCTTCCCAGAGTTAAGCTAACTAGTAGAAAATAAAAACTTCCTGCTGGAGCCTTAGCAATCAATACAACCAAAAATGTTTCATATAAAAAAGTTCATTTTTATATTACATAAAAAAATCAAGAAAATCTATACTCTCAGATTTAGCAGTCATCACAAAATAGCAGAAGACAGCTACATGCAGAATATTTTTTAACACTGTTGAGCACTGCAATACAGTGTATGGACCTTTTTCTATAAGGCATAACAATAGTTGAATTATGCAGCCATGTGGTCAAGAAGAGCACCCAAGACAAATGCTCAGGTTGCTGATAGTAAGATGGTGTTACACTAAGGTACCTCAATGGAAGAACCTGCAGAAACCAGCCAAGGTTGAATGGAAACACCTCTTCCTGAGCATTATCACCGCACCAGGACTATATACAAATATGGAACCTCTGGTAACTAGTGTGGTTTCCTCATACATTGAGACATTCAATGGAGCCAACATTTACACACATACTTTTGTCACTCTTGGGAAAGGACAGTTGTCACTTTAATAAAATGTAGAAACGTTTTGAAATGTACACTAGATGGCACTTGTAGTCATATCTACAACAAAGATACCACCTAGCTTTCACATACTCAGTACCAAGATGGGGTATAAATCCACAGGACAAAGTTTTACCCAGTCAGCAATTTACACAGAACATACTACTAGAATTTAAGCAAAATACATCTTTCACAAACACAAAATAACAGCTAGAAATCCGTCAGTCACATTAATGCTGTTTTAGGCAAGTTGGCTTTCTTCTAGTAAAGCCTCTTCTCGTACGAGTGTAGACTATGCACGCTGCCCTCTCTCTGAGCCGAAACACTCCGCCGCTCAATTTTCAGCTCACCACTATACAGCATGGCCCTGGTCAGTTGAGAGGGATTTTTTTAGCAGACCTATACACAAAGCAAACACTTAGAATGGATACATATCACAGATAGAAACCACTATTTTACAAAACAAAAACTTTAGGCTTTAAAAATTATTTCATAGCAGTCCATTCAAAAAGTAATTCACAAGTTAACAATGATTCCATCTATGAAGTGTTCCATTCATGGCACTTAAACTGGGTATTAAAGATAAGCTGTCACAACAGGCAAAATTAATTTCACAAAAAAGTGTGCAAATATATATTCTGTGCACACAAATGTCATGATGCAGTGAGTTTTTGTTTTTGAAGAATGCACATCTGGAATGCACTTTTTATTCTACAGTGGTAAATTAAAGTTATCGAAACAATATACAGTACTATACTAACTTTGTAATCCTACTTATTGCACCAATGAAACAAGGCTAACTTTTATCTAAACTAAAAGCAGATTGAGGTGTCATATGGAAACAAACTTGTAAGGAAGAAAAACAGTGATCTAGATGTAAAAAACAAATCTACCAAAGATGACATTCCAACCTTTCTCAGTAATTTATCCAAGACCATACATGCAGTACTTACAATGAGTAAAAGCATTACAATAAGTAAAAGCAATCTCCTTACATAAAAGACAAGCATGCACAAAAGAGATGATTTTTCTGTATTCTTATAAATCCTTTAACCAGCAAAAGTATTTAAATAAACTGGGACGTTTCTTTGCCTGCAGAGTTGTACGCTATCTCCGACCTACGCCAATTCAAAGTGCTATATACTTTCTTCAAAATTTAACAAGTTCGTGACAACCATCCAACCCTTTTTATAACAACATTGTTTACATCTTTTTAAAAGTCTTGTCCACAGACCCAAAGGTAAATTAATAAACACATTAGGAGAAAAATAATCTTTATTACAATTCTGTGTATATGAACCTGTTTTGTTGTTTTTTGCAAGAATGAGGAATAGAGCTCCAGTTTCTGGGGCCTTGACTAATCCAATAACTGGTTGGTTTGGTGACTACCTTATCCCCAGAGTATGAAAAGAATATGCTAAACTAGTATGGCTATATAGCACTATGTTACAGAAGTTTCTAAGAGTTCCAAGATCTCCTATGAGATGTAAATATGGGACGTAAAATGAACATGTTCATCTACCCTAAAGGAATCCGATTCAGAATTTTATCAAGATATGGAATATACAGCAGGGAAGTCAAATTTCTGATCATTCCCAAAATTAAGGACATTCAACCAGTGATTGATAACTATATGGAACTGTAAAGGGAAGGCTTTAATTCCATTAAGCTTGTGTTAACCTTGTATAGCCAATATGTAACTGTATTAAGGGCATTTCACCATTTCCTATTACAATTATAGGAGGGAGGTCATGGGAATAGAATATTTGCTGACATAATTTGATGTTGGCAATACCAAGCACTCACTCCAATGATTGTGAATAGCATTATAAATGACTACAAATATCAGTTAGGAATGGGTTTCTAGGTGATGAGATGTACAAATGACATCAGTTATCAGTGGCATCTACTAGGTCATTGGAGGTCACATTAATATATCAGAGTACCCAGCAAAACTTGCCTATCTCATACCTGCTAGAGTAGAAATGCAACAAACATTGAATTTGCGTCTCTATTAAATGAGAAATATTAGGTCTGAAGCCATTAATCATTAATAAAACACAAAAAAATTATTTTTTATCCTGGATAGCATGTGCTTTCTAATTGCTTGTACCTTCAGAATAAATAGCTACCATTCCTCCTGAAACTTCACTTTGACTTTTGCATTAGACAGCTTAGGGAAGATGTCTTGAAGCATACTTGAAGGCTGCTAACTTTATTTAGAGCATTAATACTTTGCCGTGGCTTTAACTAAGGAGTCAGAAGCCTTCAAGCAGTGTCATGATTGTGGGTCATGTTGCAAAGTTATGATTGTGGAAGAGGTCACGTTGCAAGGTCGTGAAAGTGCAAGGGGCCAAATTGTAAGGTCGTGAATGTGCACAGGGGCCATGTTGTATAGCAAATAAAGTGCAAGATGTTACAAAGTAGCATGGACTAAAAATAGAAAGTTGCAAGTGAGTGAAGTACAAAGAGTAAAAAAATCAAAATAGATCGTACAGAGAAAAACGTCAAAAAGTATCATTCAGTGAGCACTTTTTCTCTCCTGTATATTGTATAGCATGTAGAATGTTTCACTATATATGACGTATAAATTGAAGCTAAGAGGAATAACAAATAAATGGTAAATAGAGCGTTAGAGCAATAGTCACATTATAATTGATACGATTGATCAATTGTGTTTCCTAAGCTATCTGAAGCAAGGTCAAAGAGGAGGAAGGGGAATAACAACCATTTCTCTACTTTGAAGCATAAGCAATTATAAAACTCTTATTACCCAGGGACAAAAGTTATTATATTGCGTAAACAATAATTCATGAAAGCAACTGCCTTCGTGCACATAAAAAGAGCATGAAGTCTTGTAGTAAAAATTCTTGTCTGAGGGAAGGCAGCACATAAGTCATTTGATGACATGTAATCATGATGACAGCACATGTACAACAAGATAATACCCTCACTAGATTTAAAACCATTGTAAAGTGAGAAATATTGCTACTGTTTGTGAAAATTGTTCATGTAAAAAGTGTGTTAGGACAATGGGGTAAAATGCTTTTACTGTATGGGTTAAGGCTTTAAAAATATAATTATCAGGATTTTCCCCTTTGTAGTAGTGTAGAAAAGATGTGGACACATCACAAATATTCATAAAGGCTCCTGTAAGCGTGCTATTCTCGCAGCTAAAGATTATAAAACAGCAATATGATACACGTGATGTTCAGTACAGGTACATCGGTTACAGTATGACACACGCACCATATCATCCTTGTATACAAATTGACTGACAAAGGACTAAAGATGACAATCAATTCCGAACCGAATTAACCATCTAATAAGGAAAAATTCAACGCTGCATGCAGTAATGTTAACTTAAAGGGAGCAGAATAAACCAGTTTGAAAAAAGTCCAAAATATTAATGGCAATTATGAAGTGGCAAAATGACCAGTTAAATAAAAGAATGCAAACGAGTTCAAGTACTACATACCCAGGTTGTGTCATACATTTTCTCCAGGTCAAAGAGGATCTCAACTGCCATAAGCAACATTAAAAGAAGAGAAAACAGGGGGGGGGAGAGAAGAGAAAAAAAAAGAGCATTCTTGAACATAAGGTTCTTTCACAGTAGGTACAATCACACCGAGGATTGCTTTAACCCTTAAACCGCTCAATATTTTGAGCCTGAAAACGAGAAACATTCAAATTATGTAAAATGTTAAATTTCCAATTTATTGGCTTCAGCGTCATGAAGCTTTCATTAAAATATTTTCAGAAATTGATTTTAGACGAATTTTTAAAAAGAACGTTTTGTTGACAAGGAGAACAGCTCCTATTGACTGGAACTTAGGGATAACGCAGCAATAAAGAGATGCAAGCACCTGTCCAACCCTCAAAGAAGAAGAATAGTAGTAAGAAGTGTCCACAAAGTGGATATGCAACTGGTGCCTTTATAGCATGGCTGAGTAATACATAAATAATAATGAGTAAGTATGTTATTATGCTCTATTTTGTTATCATAAATACATTACCCAATATTAATATATGTTACTTTCATCGATGTCCATAAAATATTTTTTTTAGGGGAACTTTTTTTTTTTTTTTTTTTTTTTTTCTTTTTTAAGATTTATTTTCTCCCTTTGTTTACTATCTGATTTTGTTATAACCTTTACATCCTGGAGAGTGCATACCCTTCCATAACTATGTAAACATAGAATGAAACTGGTCAACAAATAAATCAGTTACAACTTGCAGAACTTGGGACTGATTTTTTCCACAGATTTCAAACTATTATCTTTGTCTCTATAGGTTTTGATGATTAGGGACCAGATTAGGGTTTTTTAACTTATATAAAGTATACCCTAAATATATCCCCTAAATCATTGTAATTATCATTATATAATTTTTTTGGTGGTGGTGGTGGGGGTTCTCTACTTCATTTCAACACATACTGACCTACAACTTTCACATTCAAGTACGAATGCCAAACAATGTTTATTAAATATACAATTAACAAATTAGAACTACCTCTATTCATTGTTGAGAACTTCAACTTCAATTATCTCTGAAACTAGAGTTTCAACTTTGAGTGGCTTCTAAAATTCAAGTTTCTGACCGATTCCTACCATTTTGACATTGTGTGCTCGGCTGTCTGTTCTACAATCCCTTCAGAATGGATTTTTCATAAACCTTATTCGTTTGGAGTTATAATTTATTTTTGTCTAAATTTGTCACATATTTCAAATGCCACATTGACGATTTTTCTTACAGTAAACTACTGAAAACCTATATTCTAAATAGATGAAAATGAAAATCATATGCTATTCTGAGAGCATAACACCAAATGAACAATTGGTGATAGTTTATATTTTTTAATCCGAATTGAAAATCTGAAGTTTTCAATATTCAATTATAAAATTATTTTTAATTTTCTTGTTTTTCAAGTTATGTTATCATTTAGACAAAGTTGGAGCATTTGCCTAGTTGATTATGCAAAAAAAATTGGAAAGTGTTTGTGTAAGTTTGAAAAACTTTAGTTGTCAAATCTTGTATGTATGTTTTGCACGGATTAAGGGTTAAGAAGCACAAATATACATGAAAAAAGTACTGGAAATGCTAAAGCATGTGGCAGACCACTATGAGGTGCTCCATTACCAATGTGGAATATGGTCTATCAATGAAAAAAAGGGAATTCCCTAAAATTATATCAGTCATGTTCACATAAGCAAATGAAAGCAATTATCTCCCATCGATTTCTTAAAACATCTACACATGATAGTGCAAATAGATCCTTTAGTAATACAATTTTGGCATAAATAATAAGCATTGCAAGAAAAGTAAAAACAATATTAATGTTCAATAGGAGTTAAGGAGAACATTTTCTAACCACAATTCCATTACAAAGATGCACACCATATTGTCGAGCAAGTTTGTTTAGTTATGGAACATGCAAAACATATCATTAAGTTAAAGTCAACTTACCACCAAATGGGAAAATAAATTGCTATTACAGTAACCGATTTATATCTGCCACACAGATCCTGATAATTTGACTGCACAAATGATTTATCAGAACAGTTCAAATAATTTACAGACTGCAGATATTGTATTTTACAACAGAAACTTTTTGACCATTTTCATGAAAATTATTTGCCTCTTTTTGGTGACTTATCCAGAATATTATGTGTCATGTATCATGATGGAAATGCTGCACACTGATACTTGGTCTAACTTGGACTTTAGTATATTTTGGTCACTGATCCAGAACATATCCAGGTCTCAGCCAGAGATATTTGACTTAATGGACAGTTGAGCGACAGATAACAGATTAGCTACTGTAAAATGTTTACAAGACATGATTTCCATACACCTCAAGCTTCCCTAGTTATGCATGCATTGTCTATATTATAAAGTGCACTATAATGAAAATCTACAGTCACTTAGCAGCTAGTGTTTTGAGTCTGGAAATGGGAATACACATTCAATGGTACACGTTTACACACTAAAAGCTATATTACCCAGCAACTACCAGGCCTAATCATTACTGGAAAAAGGAAACTAATATTTGTCTACCAACACTAATTTAGAAATTTTTTAGTAATCAGCCTTATTGAATTACTGATTCAGCATAATAAATGCTGATCATCTAGAGCCGTTAGAATTCACGAACATTTTTACATTCAAACAACTTCTCACCCTTCTCCAATCATTTACAAATGTAATTTTTTACATTTTACTCATTTGCTAGTGTTTTTTGATTTTGTAACTGCAGGGAGTGGGTAATAACTAATGCTAAAGTTAGCATAGATAATTAATACAAATCTTAGTAATGATGGATGTCAAGTGAAGCTGCCAGAAGGAATGGTGTTAACCAATGGTATTAAACAAGAGCACTGTCAGAACTTTCCAGAAGCTCAGTATTCCCAGACATGTTGGATGCAATCACACAGATGCTGTCTAAAATATATATTTATGCTGGTTGCAAGAGTTTGCCAGAGAGAAAACTTAAAAGCATTCATTTAATGAGTAAATAGAAATTCTACTTAGGGCTAAACCAGCATTAATTTTTTATGTAGCGCAAACCTAGTACGTCCATATATTACTACCGAATACTACTTTTGAGATTTATGAATGCATGATCTTTACACTGCAAATACATCCTCCATGGAATGAGTACAACATAAACAAAAAAATGGGGCTGGACATTTTAAGTCCCACCCTCATTCCCCCCAAAAAACAAAAATGTTCTTACCTGAGCATGGAACATGACTTTGAGCCTATATCTTGACAACCATGTTGGATTCCACAAACCAGGTAAGGAAGGAAGCGCAAAATGGAACCCTTATCCACTATAGACCCACTCACACCTTGGGCTACCTTAATACCATCACCCTCCCTGCAAGGCAATGAAAATATTGTTCTTAATTAAGAATGACAACATTTATACAAGAAAAACTTAAATAGCCTTAATGTAAAATATAAATAACCACTTTGGAATTAAAAACATATAAACTGTACAATATTTATTTAAAGGTTTTTTGGAATTCAAAGTAATTGGAGTAAATGAAATAATTTACCAAGTATGAAACAACACGACAAAGAATACTTTATGTGAAAGTGGTAAAGGGATCCAAGTCAACTAGATCAAATTATGACATGCCATGAAATATAAATCTGAATCTGACTTAGCCAAGTAAGTCCTGATAATGGATGCATAATGTACACACTACATTGTTATTTTATATATACAGTGCTTGCTTTCTCTAGTACACAACATGATAGCAAACACAAACAGATACATACAATTATAAACTGTCAATCTCATATTCCCTGCCACTTTATCCTTATCTTTTGGTTTTACATCCTTCCAACTCAATAAGTTTATTATGTACAACTGTATTAACACTTTCGCGCTTTAGAGATAACTCGTCGCCGTTTTCTCTTACGATTCCACATAACAGCCGAGTTTTCTCGTCCATCGAAAAAATATTTCTATAAATTCCATTTTTTAACCGAAATGGATGGGGATACTTTTGTTTTGTAGGGAATTTATTTGCGAATGTTTTGGTACCAGAATGAATATTATATCACATAAACTTCTATGAGTAAAAAAAAAATACACAAAGTATGTTTGGGGGTGTGGCGAGCGTGTGGCAGTGGGTTCCCTTTAGCCGTTGATATATCCAACACGTGGGAAATATTTGTATGTGTTATGTATATGTCTGTGTAGGGAATTTTACTGCGATCACTGTCATACAAATTATAAAATGTTTCAACAAGTATAAACATGACAAACATCAAACGAACGAAAACAATGCGTTCGTTTCTGCCGCAAACGCATACTGAGCGACGTGGTTCTATATTTGGCGCTTCTCTTACACATGCTTTGTACAAATGTTATACAGTTCATCTTATAGAAAATTTTATTGCGAACACATTGGTATAAAAAAGAAATACGTACATAGAAAAGTAGGGTCAGGAAACGTATAAACTTTCCAAGCATGATTTCCCCCCTGTGTTTTCGCCAGTGCGCTCGCGGCTAACTACTCTCCACTTCACACACTCTTGCGGGTGGGCAATTACCTATATTAAACATTCATATGCATATGTCCGTGTAGAGAATTTTATTGCGATTCCAATGATACCAAAATTAGCGATGTAGGACAACTGTAGGCTTCGCAACCATTAAGAGAGTGGAAACATTTTGTTGCTGTTTGGCGCTCTCGGCGAGTGATCTGCATAGTTTTTTATTTGGTGTTGATACTCCTTATGCTTGGGCGGCATTTTATAGGTATGCTCTTATAGACAATTTCATTGCGAACACAGTGATACCAAATTTAAATACGTGCGCCTTCAATTATTGTCAGGACAGTCAAAAGAGTGTACACTTTTCGGTCTTACCGCGTAGGTGCGCGAAGTGCCGAAAGCATCTGGGGCATTGTTTTTTTTTGAGCGCTGAGAGCGCGAAAGTGTTAACTTAAGTTCTTAATTAAAGAACAAAAAAAAAATAATCAGACCCAAGTACAGTACTGTATCTGTTTATTTAGAAGTATGCAACTATTTTCAGTTTGTGAAAGCCTTTACCAGTCAAAATGGCAAAGCATTAAATAAATTCCCTACAAGTTAAACTGCCTGCTTGATATTATCCTCCAGAGTAAGAAATGGGAAAGATATTATGACTGAATAATTCTACCCATCCCCAAATCATCAAGTTATGTAACAAGGTCTGGAAATTAATTTCTCATATTTAGTTGACTTTAGCAGTTCCTTTGTTTTTGCACTATCAGTTCACAGTCATAACATGTGTGTGTGGGGGGGAGGGGGGGAAAGAAGCTGCTTGCTCAAAGCCTGTGTGCTCTACAAATCTCTCAATGCCAAGCCTGCAACAAAAATTGAATATCTGAGCATTCCTCGGATCAGGTTTATACTGAAGAACAAAATTTGCTCATGCACAAAATATGATGATTGACCAGAGTTAATTTTAAAATAAAGCTTCTGAATTTTTTATTTTTGCAATAAGTCAAATAAGACTGTTGGAGTGAACAAACTGAAGACTAAGCCGTCTTGTATTGATAAAATTAAAGTAAATCTTGTAACACCCCTACGTTAGCAGTGTTAATAAATGCAATAACTTATCTAAATCAAACAAAATATTAAGCATAGGGAATGGAAAATGATAACAAACATTATCAATATTGGCGTCTAAAATAAATCTTATGCTACATTATATACTGGACTTAATGTTGTGCTGAAGTAAATATACTGTACTGTAACATTGGCAGATTTCTATGCAAACATTTTATCATTGAAAATATAGTTCTCCCAACCACATCAGATGTCTCTTAAATTCATGGCAACTTGGGCAACTTCATGTATTTGGGAAAGCCTTAACAAATAACCAATAATGCAAAAAATCTCGTCAGTGGGTGAGAGCAATCATTAATGACTAGTGTGCACATGGATTATTTATTCACAATCAAATAATAGCTAGAAAGCATAATTTCCTAAATGTACGATTCTTACATCAAATACAGTAAATTTTGTACATCAAAACTGTATAAAAGAACATCAGGCAAAAAAAAAAAAAAAAAAAAAAAAAAAAAAAAAAAAAAAAAAAAAAACATGAAACCTAAAATTACGTGATACGGTATAAAGCAATGCTTGTACAGGAAGATGTTTGCTCGAGAGGCATCAATGTGTGGTACCACAAAATACATTGGCAACTGCTCTACAGGTTTCTCTTACCCCCCAAAATATACGAAACAGTTTGGACTGTGCGCCACTGATGAAGGATTAGCCGAGCCCGATGGCTTTTTGCATGCACAGTTGAACCCGCTTTGTGTGCCCCTGAGCACAACAGGAGGTTAGATACAGTGCCAAGAAACATTCCCTGACAACATGCAATTTCTGCCAATGTACACCAAAATTTCTAACATCTGCAGAAGCTAATAACACTGATAGCACTCAAATGTAAATATAAAGTTAATATAACATTTATGCATACTAAAAGTATTTAAACCAAGATAAACTATCTTTTAATTTTTATAAATTAAACAAAATTCCTTTATAAATACTTATGGTGATAATATTTATTAATTGCAATATTGTAATAAATAAAAGATAATATTAATGTCGTTTAGGACGATTATATTGTATAAAAGCATAACCAAAGTTAAGAATGTCAAATTAATACATTGCCCACAACCTGTATACATGTGTGTAGAAGTGAAAATTTGAATGACTTGCAGGATATCTATTTACAGCCACGAGTAGATACAATAAACATCAAAAGGGTTGCGAGTCATCACACTAAACAATTAATATGTAAAAGATGGGCCCTGGAGCTGGGGCTCATTACTTTAAAATATGAATTGAGAATGGAATCAAAATTTATAAGCAAGAACTTAAATCTGCAACATCGAGAACAAGTAAAATTAAAATTAGAAAAATGCAGCAAATTTTATGTAAATTCTCTTTTGAAGAGTTAAATGGATTGGAAACTTCAAAATGGCACATGACAAGACTTTAGGGATGAAAGAACCACCAGATGCATCTCTCATCTTGTAACTGCCCTCAACCCCTCCACCCCTCTCTCTCTCACTCAACAAATTATTGCATTGTTGCTTAAATGAATTAGAAATAGATAACATTCACAATACATTTAAATCTGCAAAATTATTTCCTCACAGCACACCATGTATCACTATCATCCTCCTCATGGCCAATTATAATTACCCTTAAAACAATAATTCTAAACTTCTTGGGATAATACTAATCTCTTTACTACTACAAAATTTACGGTACAGGTACTTGTTAATTTGCTTATCTCACCGAGTTTGTGATCACAACCCTTTCAAAATAGAATTTCCCTTACGCACCACAAGTCAAAGACCACCCCACCTCTTCCTTTCTCCAGGAGTCTTCTCAACCTCTACCCCTCTAATTTACTCTCACTTTCTCTTATAATCCCAACCCATGAGGATCAACTTCAAAATTATCATCATAATATGAAAAATTGGTAATCTTTACATTGTTCACTTCTTTCTTTAAATGCAAATAAATGTAGAATTCTAAGCCTATGGAAAAATAATAAAATTATCGAACGCCATCTAAACAATACTGAAATTACCGTACCTAAATACAAACTCTGGGTGTTACGGTTAGAATCTAAAACCAATAAAATTAATGTATACATTCAAAACAAGACAGTAATTGGTAATAGGATTCATAAGAAGCATTAGAAATCTAATATTCATTATTCATCAATTTCTAGCCATCTTATGCATATTATTCATAGAGAAAATTTGTAGGAGCCGTGATGTGAATTCTAACCTATGAGGTGGGTAGTCCCACGCACACGCCCGAGACAATCAAGCCCCGACATGGTCAAAAAGATTGCAACCTGGAGTTCGCTGAACACACGAGGGTTTCCCCGAGGATTTTCACACAATCCCCCATGCACTCTGGCTGTCATCGAGGAAAGAACAGCAGAATTCCAGGTTGCAATCCTTTTGACCATATCGTGGCATGGTTGTCTGGGGCGTGTGCGAGGGATTACCCACCCATAGGCCCGAATCCTCATCACGGTTCCTAGGGATTTTCTTAATATGAATATGATGGCTAACAATAAATGAATAATGAATAAAATTAGATTTCTAATGCTTCTTATGGATCCTAGTACCAATTACTAATGTGCCTTGTTTTGAATATGTCAATATTAATGTATTAATATTGTCCTTAATATTAATGTCCTTATTGTTCATGACAGTCCAATTATCAAATAGTTTTGTAACACTTCCTTTCGTACGATACACTGTGCTTGCCTTTTCACCCAATCAAAATCAGACAGACTTGTGACAGTTTCTTGTGATTTGCCGAGCATGACTGTCATGCTCACATTAACAGAGTCCATAAAGCACTGACTAGATGACTATGTCATAATACTCTTGATGCATTATACATCAAGACTTATAATTTTCTTAAGGATTCTAAAAGACAGACTAATTTATGCAATTTTTAGCTCTTAGTTAATTACATATGGAAACAAAATTCAGAAATACCTGTATCCTACTTATAATTTATGTAATAATTATTTGTGCATTAAAATGCTTTATGAAAGGGGGAAAAGACTTATAAAATAGTAAAATAATGTCATACATGCTCAATATTATCAAACATCAAATTCTAAACTATCAAAACATAAAAGTAAATACACAATAATAGTAAATACCAAATGCATTACATTTACATAAAACTACAATAAAAAAATTATCACAGTAACTAAATAAAAGCTGAAACAGAGGAGTTTAATGATTAACAATAGTAAGTATAGTGCAAAATCGGTGGACAGTTAAATTCACACACTACATACATACCCATGGAAGTAGCGGTCAGCTGCAGATCCTTGTGTATCTTTGCGTTCCATTGCTTCCAGTGAGCCCATGCCTCGATACTTCTTCAAACGAACACCATTGCTGAAGAAATATTCACCAGGCGCCTCCGAAGTTCCAGCTAGCATTGACCCCATCATCACTAAAATGTGAAGTATAACCAAGAAAGAGATTAATATATAGTATCAAATATATATTGCAGTTTTTTAATCTAATGACAGGTCACCCCCCCCCCTTCAAGTGTAATCCTGATCAATTACATTGTAGAACAAAGTATTATACTATATGGAGTGGTGCAGTGCTGCCAGAGCTCACCAGAGCACCGCTCCTGTGAACACTTTGTCCATTTATGCGAGACGAGTGGTATGAGAAAATTGCCAACCTACCGCTTTGGATACGAATATTCAGCAGTAATGTTCATGGCTTTAGCTGTCATTCAATACAGGTATTCTTTATTCATGCAATATTAAATTTATTATTAAATACTTGGCAGGTAAAATGACAAAACTGCTATACACAACTTTACATAATTTAGTGCTTCTTGGGGTGGTTCTAGCCTTCTTTTAACTTCTTAAAATTTATAAATGCATGATTGATGTTCGTTTGATAATTATATTTTTATGATAGTTGAGTACAAACATGAAATACAGTATTTAATCATGTGACATACATAGAAACTGGACACGAAATGACAGGCTTTTTCAGGCTCACTAGAGCTCTGGCACCTATAAAATTGGCACTGCACCCCCTGACTATGTCTGAAATGGTATAAAAAGCATGAGAGAATACAGAAGAGGTGACTACAGGAGGGTTTAGGACTTACTGCAGAATGTTCAATAGAAGACTGAAATGGAAGGAAAGTCAGCAAACAAGATAATCAAACAAATGCAAAGCACTGGACCAGTTCATATTCTTTAGGAAGGAAGTGGACAAAATGAGAACAGCAAACCCATGGTTCATCAGTGTAAGGAGGAAAAGGAGAAGACAAAAAAGGCATGGGAGAAGTTTAGGGAGGCACTTAAACCTTTCAGAGTGGCTATGGATAAATGGTCATACCTTTCTATGTACAAAAAAAAAAAAAAAAAAAAATAATAATTTGTAAGTTAGTAAGAAAATAAGTTTTCTTTAATTTGTAAGAAAAACATGAAAATAAGTGAATATTGAATATTTAGAGTTTCACTGGGTGCAAGCGCTCTGCAAGACTGCATCTGGCACTTGTCAACGCCTGGGGCTTGACTTTGCTGACACTTCCCATTTTATTCTTGGAGGTTTTACTGGTTCATCACTTTTTATTTATTTACATCCACAGAGCTATTATATCCATCCATGCATCATGTATGTAAAACTCAAGACCGTAATTGTTTAAATCGGCATATGACGACTATTTCCCTAGTAACATTCACGAAAATATCCGCATTCGTACCATGAAATGGTGGTAGGATTTGTCATGGGGTCAAGGTAAACTCCATTACATCCACAGACCTATTATATCCATATTTGTATCATACGTGTAAAAACCAGACAATAATTGTTTAAAGTTTCTTCAGGGGTATCTTTGGCTATATTATATCCTTTAACTCCAATATTTTTATTGTTATGTATACAAGATTTTTAGGAACCTGTTGCCTCCATTAAGTGCCTTAACCCTTAGGCTGTGGACATCGTCAATTGTTGAGCCGAAGCTCAACCCCCCACAAGCACAACTAGGCGAATAAGGTAGGCATGGAGGGAAATAGTAGTATAAAACAAAAAGTACAGTATGTCTAACCTTCACTCAGAGCAATCCAGCTATCTCACATCCATTATATTTTTAGGAATTTGTTCCATTAATCAACAATTCTATTTCTAAAAATAATATTTACCCATGCCTTTCCTTAATCTAAATTTTGCAATGTGTATTCATTATTTCATGTTCATTTAGTGCTGATAATTTTAACACCTTATTTAATACTGTGTACCTTTTTGTTATACTTTCTCGTCCTTTTAGACACTTCAGTCATGTCTTACCTTACTCTTGAAAAGATAAATTAAGCTTTCTTGATAAATTGGAAAATTGGAAGGGTAATAGGGTTAGAGGCAAAGTAAATATTAGTGGTACAGTATTTTCAAAGAGTGCGATGATCAGGAAAGGCAAATAAATTGGGAACAAAATAGCCAGCAGCTGGAGTATAAAGAGCACCACCTCACTTTTCTGTAGGCACTGTTAATTAAGCAAGCACAGCCATTAATTTCAGGACAAGACAAAAACACCTCTTCAGTGTACCAAGACTGACAACATGTAGCCAAGAAATACCATGCATATAAAGAAACCCAATATATGGAACAAGCTCACAAATGACAACCAATTAATTGCAGTCACACAATTGAGCTTCTGGGGAGCATGACTTAATTTGCGGGGTTTAGGTGTTCACTATTTCAAGTTTACCAGCTTCCAAAATAAAATATGAATTTTACATAGATAAATGCAAAGTTTAGTAGGCCATGTGTAAATAACACTTAAGCAGCAAAACTTTACAGCTTGCTGCTACTCTACATCCTTTTCAGTAATTAAAACTAAATACACATCTTAAAAATTGTGTAAATATATTGTACCCTAACAAGAATATTTTTAGCCCTACTCATAACCTTCATTCAATTTAAAATATTGTATATATAAACAAGAACAAATATATACTGACCTGTAGATGCCCCAAGTGCCAAAGCCTTTATAATATGGCCAACAGATGATATTCCACCATCTGCAACAACAGGCACACCAAATCGTCTTGCATATTCTGCAACCTGAAACATTTATGTATTCTAGTCATAATTAGCATCAGATAATGCTTTATTAAAAGCAAAACCTAACTTTAAATTAAAACCCCAGTGAAGGTAATGACAACTTTACAAAATATGTAAAAGAAAAGTTTAAATTGAACAATCACATTTCAGAGTGAGAACTATTTAATAGTAAAAAACTACACTAAATTGAGTAAATCTAAATAAATATGCACTGCCATAATTAAAAGAACATATATAAACCACTATACAGCCCAAATCATGCCAGAGTAAAAGCAGCAGTAAAATATGTACCGAGAAAAGTGCCCATTCCCTGTGTAAAGTGCCCTTTTAACCCCATTCAGACAGTACAGATATTTTAAATAATTCAATCAATTTAGCTTGGATTAACCTTTGTGAGTTAGTTACAATGCCTGTTCTATCTGAATTCTAACTAATACACTAACCCCCCAGCTGTGGGAATTGTGTTGGAAATTAAATTACTTATACAGTCCACTCACTACAAATAAAATATATACTGTATAAACTTAGCCACATAATCCCACACTTGGAACAGGGGACACTGGACCCACTGGGCATCTCCCTTTGCACCATTAGAGAGATGGAGGCAACTTAACTGCCGCCTAGCAGCAACTGTTAACGAGGGAATTGGGTACTTTGCTCGACTTAGGTATGTAGCAGTCTCGTTTTATAGGATTTGTTATCTTGACAATTGTCAGTTTTGGCTCATCCACCTTTTTCGTGACAGTTTGTTAAGATTATTTCATATTCCCTGTTCCTTGAGCTTCTATAGAAGTGGTCAAGTTTTGGTCTCTGGTTCCATGTAGGATTATGATAAACTCGAAAGAGCCTGAAGTGGACTGAATTGAGCAAGGCTATCCAGGTAGCTAGTAACCAGGAGCTACCATAGGAGCTTTCCCTGAAACAGTTGAGCAGACACTATACAGTAATCTACAGAAGTCTGTGCATATACAGACACTACAAATACAGGTAGTGTCTGTACAAACTACCATCCTATTTAATACAGGTAACAGAAATTAGTGAACTAAATATATATACATGTCAATAAATTAACTGGCAATAATGTACAAATGAAAATACAGTACATATATGAAATATTAACAAGTGTTTTACCTTGTACACTGCTGTGGCTTGGGGCCTACCCACGGCCATCACTTCTTGTGTTATACATATGGAGCCTGACCCCATGCCCACACGCAGACCATCCACACCAGCATCTATTAGATTCTTGGCCTGAGCAGCTGTTACCACTGCGAAGAAATGAAAAGGCTGCTATTACACTACTCTACTTACAGATTCAATTCATAAAGGCTCCAATTTTTTTTTATCAGATTAAGATGCACGAAATTTAAAGTAAAACATTCTTTCCTTTATTATAATCTTATTTAAATGTTCCATTCATTGTTCCATTAAATGTTCTTATTTAAATGTTGTTGGACAAAACGCAAATAGTTTCTCACCATTTCCACCAATAATCTGCAGCTCTGGATATGTAGATTTTATATATCGTATTAAATTAATCTGATAAATTGAGTTTCCTTGAGAAGAATCCTGGAAAGAGAATTCACAACCACTAAATTAACTAATTAAAATTCAAAAGGTTTGCCTATTACCATGGCAACTGTTACTTAAATTCCTCAATTTTAGAAATATTAATGTTATTGGTTAAGACTTGCTCAAATTAGTGCTAATTATCTTCATTTCATAAGATTTATGAAATGTTAATATTTTGTAGAAATCAAACTTTAAATTTTTATTTCTAACAATGGAAAATGTTAAATTTCATTTTTTAGGGCATCCCACCTTTGACCTAGTAGTTTTAATTTCTAATATGCAGAAAATTAATCTAGTCCAAGTTACAACTTGATCTTTAAGATTGATTGCAACAGCTTTTACAAACTTCAAGGTAAACTCTGGAGCCTGAGATACCTCAAAGTAAAATCTAACCATTGCAAATGTAGATTTATCTTTTAATTTTTTCAAACTGCTCCTAATAAAATTGACATTTAATTTCAACAATAACAATGCTTTTTCTTACTAGGACCACAACATCAACTCCAGCATTGACCAGTAATTCAAGTCTGTGTTTGTCCGAGTCTCTTGTTCCAATGGCTGCCCCAACAAGTAGCTGGTTATTGGCATCATACGAGGCATTTGGGAAGTTTCGAGATTTTTTAAGATCTGTGCGTGCTATCAGTGCCACCAGCTCGCCATGCTCATTAGTTATAGGTAATTTACCTGAAAAGTGAGTAAATTTTGCATCATAAGTAAAAAAAAATGGATACAAATGACTTGCCACTCAAACTTGTCTATCATTTTACCAATATACACACAAACCTATATTTAAAGCAGTAATAATTTTTGTAGATAATTCAGAAAATTAAGTATCCTCCACATTTTAAGTAGAATCCATTCCAAATAAACATCACAATTTCCTCCATTTTACCCTTCTTAGAGCGTTGAAGAATCTCATTTGCCTTATCAAGGCTGACTCCTGCTGGAGCAGTGACAAGATCATCGAACGGGGTCATAATTTCTGAAAGCAGTTTGTCAGAGTTTGGTTCTAGGAAGTCTATGTCGCGAGATGTAACAATGCCCAGCAATCTGGTGCCCATCTTGCCATCCTCTGTGATTGGGATGCCGCCAAACCCGTGTTTTTTTTTTACGTCAAATACATCAGATACCTGCATAAAATTAATACATTTGAGTACAGTACTTTATTCAGAAAATAATTATTTAGAAAGTTAAATCAAATAAAAGCTTCACACAGAAAATTGTAATACATAAGGCATCACAGACAAAAATATGCCAAAACAAACATTAACAGTTACCCTATGCTGTGGCGTGAGGCAGACAGGATCTCGAATGAATCCGTGTTTGTATTTCTTAACCTTCATTACTTCCTGAGCATGAAACTCTGGAGAACAGTTGTGGTGAATGAAACCTATGCCACCACAAAGCTGAAATAAACATGGTTGAAAATATGTTATCTTGATTTAGGCTAGTTAACTTACATATCAAGATAAGTTTGTAACAGTGAAAAAATGGGAAAATATATTTGTACAATATTAGAAAACATCAGAGCAAAATACCAAACACCTTCAAAATCGTCAAAAACACGTGCTTCTTAATCACAGCTATTGAAGATGGGTATCCCTGGTCCCTTATACCATGAAGATCTCCATGCAAATAAGACCATGAAAAGTCTTAAAATTTAAAATCCTAGCCATCTTATGATACCAACAATATTAAATACCCAGAGCCTTTGCAGCTTCCTTTTCATACAATGCCCCATAATATAAGCAGTTTAGAAGGCCTATCTTCATACCTTTATGGACTAATCTATCTCATTTTGGACGAGCCTTGATAGTATTTTGCTCATCCTGCACATTTATCAACAATGCCATAATATTGAGTGAACAAAAGCTTAATATCTGTCCACTTGGCAAAATATCAAAACACTACATTGTATAAGAAAAAATATAATACAAATTACCTTTTAATTAGGAATCTTTTTACCTCTCAGAACTAATAAAACACCTATACACAAAATAAATAAGGTTGATTTCACAATGAATGTTAAAAACTGTTATCCACAGGTAAAACGACTTTAAAATATACATTACTACTGTATTAATTAATTGTGGACCATTATTAAGTAAACATGTATGATCTTTAATGAAAATTGTTAAATGGAAAGAAATATTTTGTCGTGTTCTAGTTGTCGTATCAAAACGATGGTAGAAGCTGCCGACAGGTCCCAGGATTGTACCCCAGAATCAAATACAGTACCAAGTTCCAGTTGCAAAGGCAAGAAACCTAACCTAACCATGTCCATCCCAGACAAATTAACTACGTACACCAGTTTTATTAAGACACCTGACAATGTCAAAATGCAAATCTGTGGTTTATAGGATGATAATTAACACTGTATTAAGACATTTTAGTTTTTATGGAAATAAGCTTTCCAACAATGATAATTCCAGGCTGGATTGGATATTGTATAGCACTGCATCAATCCAGTATTACCTAGCTGGGAAATTTTGAAAGGCTACTGCTATTCCTATGCAGACTAAGAATAAATCTATACTGTACTGCACTTAAGCCAAAAGATTGTTGTATTAGAGTGAATTAGCTCAGAAAAATGTGGAACCTTTAACCAAATTACAACAAAAGGTTCAAATGTAGCTCAATTTAATTTTATTTAACAATACAGGTCTTGTAAGCATAAACTACAATTATAACAAGATGTGTATACATACAGCCATGGCTATAGCCATTTCAGACTCTGTGACAGTGTCCATTGGGGATGATACTAAGGGTGCCTTCAGACTAATCTTCTTTGACAATGCTGATGTCAAGTCCTAGAAAAAGAAAAGAAAAGATTTAATTATTCAAAATGGAGAATACGAGATCAGATGGAAGCATGAAACAAAAATTTTGACTATAATGAACAGTTGAGAAAGGAGTGGTAAATAAAGGGTGCAGAATGAAGCAAAACATGGCGATTGAGCAAGTACAATAAGATAGAGAAAGGGAGGAGATAAAGCTGAGATATTAAAAGGAAGCACATGCAACAAAATGTGGGAGGACCACTTTTCATTGGTCAGAAGTGAAAAAATGCAGTTCAGGAGGCTACATAAAACTGTTTAGGAAAGAATCTGGCATTTGGACATGTGAAATTTATAAATATTTAATTATCATGGAAAAAAAATCTTAAGAAATTGTCTATAGTCTTGTATGGAAGTGTGAAAACCCAGTTTCTTAAATAAAATACCCATTATGAAGGTGTACAGTAGAAATTCTATACACTATTATGAAATCTCAAAGTTATATTATTAGATAAAAAAACCTTGATATTTTAGTGATATAATGGAATTAATATAACAGGAAGAAAATGGGAAGAGGTGGCAAGTCTCAACATAAGCTTCATGTGCCTACAGTACATTAGAGGTGATAAAGCTATATCCCTGAGGATAAGGCATTTTACTAATACAAATAGTCAAAGTTCCCCTAAAAAATTATGCAAATATGTTTATTTCTATTATAAGAGTAGGGACTACGTTGGTTACTTGAAAAATATATAATTAGAAATTAGTCTAAGGTGCTGCCATCTGTGGCTGAGGTTGACATCAACCAATTTCCTCCAAAATTGGCACCTTACAGATAGGCTTACGTACAGTCAGGAGTACAAGTTTCATGCAAATTGTCCGATAAACAAAAAAAAAAAAAACTTTGGATAAAACTAACTATTAAATTTGTTAATATATGCTATCGTGATAGCTGAGTTAGACATGATTTCAGTTGACACTTGTGTTTGATAATTTTTTACCATTTTTGAAAATTTGACAATTCAATATTTTTTTTCTCCCTCCCTATTTATGCTACGATGCTGAGACTTGGACCAGATGAAACCCTTTTCATATACGTCAAAAAAAAGTTTAATTGAAATCGAACTAGTTTTCATTTAGGTAGCAAGGGCACCAATAATTTCCTGCACATTACTAATAAAGTACAGTATTTATAGTGTGAATGAAACAAATGAAACACATTGGTTTTTCTTACCACTTCCTCTGCTGTGAAGTCAATAAAGCCCGGAAGTATAATGAAGTCACTGTTGAGAGAACACATTATTACAATTATATACTGTAATCTTAAGAGTAGCACTTTCTGAAATCAACAGCAACACTAAGGCTAGAAAATAAACTTGGTTGCTTAGAAAATATACCATAATTGAGCACAGAACAGTAGAGCACTATTCACTTAAACAGGTTTTATATCTACTGAAAGAAGTGTCATGAATGCTAAAGTTCCATCAATAGTTTTATACATTGCTGGAAATGGCAAATCTATCCATGATCATATATTATTCTGTTGCACTAAGTGGTTACATTATCAAACAGTATTGAACCTTGCCAATGTTACCTCCGACTTTACAGGCTAATCGAGGATAGGCTAATCATCCAAAGAAACTGATAAGAATTAAACATCTAAAGAAAATTAAATCATGATGTCAATACACTGCCCCTTGGCAAGGCCTTAAAAAATAGGTTACTAGCAGCCTAACTAACACAGTAGTTCCCTACTGCTATCCCAATCATTTTTACACCTTTGCAATAATGCATAGGGTTACAACAATGAGTACTCTACCATATCATCCTTTGCTGATGACACTACGATTTTTACGAGAGTAGAAAACAGAGGACACAGCAAACCTCCAAACTGTGTAAATCAGGTCTTTCAATGTGCTACAGAAAATAATATGGTATTTAAGGAAGGCAAGTTCCAGCTTCTGTGCTATGGAAGCAATGAAAATATAAAAACAAAACCGCATACAAAATGTAGTCAAATCATACCACAGAACATAAAAAGCAATGTAAAGAATTTGGGTATAATCATGGCAGAAGACTTTACCTTTATAGAACACAAAGTAGCTACCACAACTGCAAGAAAAATGTCAGATTTGGATAACAAGAACCTTTGAAACAAGATGCAGTACCATAATGATACTTTTCAAGATGCTAGTGCTCTCTAGAGTGGAATACTGTTGCACAATAACGAAACGCTGCGCGTACTAGTGTCTTTACAAGACTGTAAATACCATACTATGTATCTCACAAAACTAATGTACCTTCTTGAATATAAATAAATAAATAAATAAATAACATCCCTTCTCCAAGTTGGAGAAATTCCAGACCTGGAGTATGTAGATCCTTTACTGCTAGAATCCATTTAATAAACCATCTAAATTACTAGGACCGACTCGAAAGCCTAAATCTGTATTCTTTAGAGCGCAGCGGCAGAGATACATAATTTACACACGAAACATATTTGAGGGGCTGGTCCCAAACCTGCACACAGAAATAACATCACATGAGACCAGAAAGCATGGCAGAATTCTCCCATTGAAATACAGATGCAATAGGTACTCAGAAAGAACTATCAATGACAGAGGCCTGAGACTGTTCAACACACATCCACTACACATAGGGCATAACTGGCCAACCCCTCAAGTGTCCAAGAGAACTCTATAAAGACCTCCAAAGCAAATCTGATCAACCTGGCTATGATTGATACATCAGGCAGAGTCCAACAACCTGGTTCACCAGACGACTAACTGTAGGCCTTGTCAGAGACCGGGCTATGGGCCTTTAATACCCAAAGAAGGTATGTTGCCCACCAACAAAAATGGGAGGGGTCAAGACCCAAGCCCCGAGACGAGATTGGGGAGGAGGTCAAGACCCAAGCACCAGGAAAAGGGTGGTGATATGTTCAAGGCCCAAGCATCAGGAGCAGAGTAGGAAGAAGGTCAAGATCCATGCACCAGGAACAGTGGGGAAGGAGGACACGACCCAAGCACCAGGAACAGTGGGGAAGGAGGACACGACCCAAGCACCAGGAACAGTGGGGAAGGAGGACACGACCCAAGCACCAGGAACAGTGGGGAAGGAGGACACGACCCAAGCACCAGGAACAGTGGGGAAGGAGGACACGACCCAAGCACCAGGAACAGTGGGGGAAGGAGGACACGACCCAAGCACCAGGAACAGTGGGGGAGGAGGACACGACCCAAGCACCAGGAACAGTGGGGGAGGAGGACACGACCCAAGCACCAGGAACAGTGGGGGAGGAGGACACGACCCAAGCACCAGAAACAGTGGGGGAGGAGGACACGACCCAAGCACCAGGAACAGTGGGGGAGGAGGACACGACCCAAGCACCAGGAACAGTGGGGGAGGAGGACACGACCCAAGCACCAGGAACAGTGGGGGAGGAGGACACGACCCAAGCACCAGGAACAGTGGGGGAGGAGGACAAGCACCAGGAACAACCATTATGGAACACATGGCCAACTAGAGTATCAACATAACACGCACACAACCACCTGGAAAGGTACTAAAACACGGGGTAGCCACTCATGGTAAAGTTGAAGGCATGATAGAGGGAGATCCTGGCGGGTAGACCTGCCCCTGACAGTACACCCACCACCCAGGAACAGTGGGTGGTGGTACAGGTACACCCACCACCCAGGAACAGTGGGTGGTGGTACAGGTACACCCACCACCCAGGAACAGTGGGTGGTGGTACAGGTACACCCACCACCCAGGAACAGTGGGTGGTGGTACAGGTACACCCCACCACCCAGGAACAGTGGGAGGTGGTACAGGTACACCCACCACCCAGGAACAGTGGGAGGTGGTACAGGTACACCCACCACCCAGGAACAGTGGGTGGTGGTACAGGTACACCCACCATCCAGGAACAGTGGGAGGTGGTACAGGTACACCCACCACCCAGGAACAGTGGGTGGTGGTACAGGTACACCCACCACCCAGGAACAGTGGGTGGTGGTACAGGTACACCCCACCACCCAGGAACAGTGGGAGGTGGTACAGGTACACCCACCACGCAGGAACAGTGGGTGGTGGTACAGGTACACCCCACCACCCAGGAACAGTGGGTGGTGGTACAGGTACACCCCACCACCCAGGAACAGTGGGAGGTGGTACAGGTACACCCACCACCCAGGAACAGTGGGTGGTGGTACAGGTACACCCACCACCCAGGAACAGTGGGAGGTGGTACAGGTACACCCACCACCCAGGAACAGTGGGTGGTGGTACAGGTACACCCACCACCCAGGAACAGTGGGTGGTGGTACAGGTACACCCACCACCCAGGAACAGTGGGTGGTGGTACAGGTACACCCACCACCCAGGAACAGTGGGTGGTGGTACAGGTACACCCCACCACCCAGGAACAGTGGGTGGTGGTACAGGTACACCCCACCACCCAGGAACAGTGGGTGGTGGTACAGGTACACCCACCACCCAGGAACAGTGGGTGGTGGTACAGGTACACCCCACCACCCAGGAACAGTGGGTGGTGGTACAGGTACACCCACCACCCAGGAACAGTGGGTGGTGGTACAGTACACCCACCACCCAGCATGGGCCACCTGGCCCACGCCTGTACACTGACCCGCCCCTTTAAACGCTCTGAGATAAACAACCCTTCCCTCTTCCAGCATCCCCCTGTACATTACCAATACCACGCTATTTAACGCCAAATTCATACTCGAGGCAACTTAGATATATTTTAAAGCGTGTCAAATGTGTTAGGTGTGTGAGAGCCGCGGCACGCCAGGGTGAGGCTGTGAAGCTGACAAAGTGAGACACCATGGACTTACTGGTAGGTGAGGCCCTCTCCTGTGGCGAACAACTGTGCGCCGGTATTGCCATCCTCCGGTACATAACTGGTCCCACCGCATATCAGATAATCCGCCATCTCAAAATCTGTAATAGTGTGTAGCGACAGAGCTCAAGTGTTACACAATGTCACTTAATCCAAGTAGGACACTGCTCGCCCTGCTCTCTGATCCACCCGATCTCACCGCGTGGACCAGACTGAAGGCGACTACTCACTCAGAGGCCCACTCCGCTGCCATGTCAATACAAAATCACTTTCTTCTAAATTTAAAGATATAAAATCAAGTAAATGTTTCTTTTAATTTTAGTCTTTTATAATTCTTTAATTAAATGCGTATTTGTTAATATATTACAGCCTAAAATAAGCATTTATTCGATGGAAGTTCCAGGTACAATATGGTTTCATTTGAATACACCTGTTGCCAAGCAACGGAGGAAGCGGGAAGTTTGAAGGATGTTGTGAGTATCAAACCTCATCTGGAAATAGCTGAGTGAGCAGACGATGCCGTGTGCCAGGGAATTTTGGCTGACTTACACTCAAGCTAAACCATGTGCCAAGCAATCCTCAGAACTTGGTTTCATTCCTTTAACTGTAATCAAGGAATATTGCAAGGTGGATTAAATAAATTCGGCTACAATGATGAAGTGAATAATTTATATTTTTTATTTTTATTTGTTTATTTTTATATACAAGAGTTCTTATATTCTTGTACAGCCACTAGCACGCATCGCGTTTTAGGCAGGTCCTTAATCCTAATTTTTCCCGGAATACTACCCACCAAATAGTTTAACAACTTCCCGGAATACTACAGACCAAATAGTTTAACAACCAGGTAAAATTCACTGCTGGGTGAACAGAGGGTACAGTTAAGGATTGGTGCCCAGTCAATCCTCCCCGGCCAGGATACGAACCTAGGTCAAAGGGCTCGCGAAGCGTCGGGCGAGTGTTTTACCACTGCGCCACGGGGACTGCATAATTAAGTGATTCACCCGGCCCCAGATAAAAAGTGCAGATGAATAAGTGAATGCCACAGTATGAGTATTGTCGGCGCCGTCCAGTGCTAAATTTAAGGAAATGTTACTCACTTTATGCGACGTAAACGTATATAGTTCCTGCGCCAGAGAGGGCAAGGTGTACAGGGGTGAAGGGAGGGTTCAGGTGAACTTGGCGACGTAGGTGGCACGTGTAGCAGGGATGGTACTAGCTTCCCTGTACTCACCTATCTTGAGATTCTCGAGTTATCTTGAGATGATTTCGGGGCTTTAGTGTCCCTGCGGCCCGGTCCTCGACCAGGCCTCCACCCCCAGGAAGCAGCCCGTGACAGCTGACTAACACCCAGGTACCTATTTTACTGCTAGGTAACAGGGGCATAGGGTGAAAAACTCTGCCCATTGTTTCTCGCCGGCGCCCGGGATCGAACCCGGGACCACAGGATCACAAGTCCACTTGTTGTCCACTCGAACCTACATGTTCTTCCCAGCATCACTTGCTTAATGAGTGTATTCATATGTTTTTCTTATCATATTTACATTTAAAAGTGTGTGTTGATTTAGCTTCGTTTTTTTTATTTTTATGTCTTTTTTCTATTTTTATTTTTTTCTACTCTATTCCATTTATTTATGACTTACCTTGAAGAATGTCAAGTCTGTCACCTCTGTACTCATATAATACTCTTAGCAGTATCATCTATAAGACGCCTTCTGATGGTGTTGCTGGCGCCTTGATCATTGGCTGTGAAGGTGAGATCCAGTGTGAGTGTTAGTGGAGGATGGGCAGGCTTGCTGCTCATGCAAGGTGAGGCCATGTCAGGAGAAAGTGCTAAGCCAGCCCGACTATAGAGAGACCACTGGAGCTGTGGTATACGAGAACTGCAGACATTATGGGGACAGTACATACAAATGAGAAGGTAATGTGCATGGGTGGCACGCATTACTTTATGAAATATATAAAAAATTATCTAAATTTTAGGGTTTAGATATACTCTTTAAACTTCTGTAATATATAGCGCAATAATCTCCTTTTAACACCAAGACCAGCTAGTTCATATAAGATAACCTCTTTGTTGGCTTTATCAAAAGCTCATTGTAAATCATTAAATATTCTATAATAATCATTATCATTAGCTAGACATTTAATATTACAGTCAGAGGTACTTTTTCCTCTGAGGAACCCGAACAAATTACTAGACAGCTGATCACCTATTATATATAAAAGTCTATTTAAAATGATCCTCTCCATCATTTTACAAAAACACGAGGTTAAGGACACAGGTCTGTACTCTCCATTGGCTTTAGGGATAGGGATGATCATAGCTTTTTTCCATTTACTGGGAATACTGCCCCTCTTTATAACTAATAATAAAGAGGTCTAACAGTGGGCTTTTCTTCATAATGGCAAGTTCATTAAGTATTTCATAAGTTACTCCATCCTCCCCAGGGGCGGTAGATTTCCCAACTTTAATCGCCGTTATTAGTTCATCTCTGGTAATACCTGTGCAAGTGACATCTCCACTGTTACCTGCTGTAAGTATAAAATCCTTTCTTAGATCTTTCCAAGAATCTAATGACTCTCGTTCTGGCGGGTAATGAACTAAGTTTGGCAGCTTCCGCCCATTTATTTACAAGACCATTTGCAATTCCTTGCGGGTCAGGATGTGCAACAAAATTTTGTTTTTTACCCCTTACTATATTTACGTCTTGCCAGATTTCCTTCAAGTTTCTGTTACTCCCAACTTTCTCAGCAAGCTCCTGCTAATACTTGCTCCTAATTTCCTTTCTCTTCTCCCCACACAGCCTAGCAACTGCCAGTAAAGCATTCTTCCCTTCCTCAGTCCTACCATTCCTATTCCTATTCCTGTGAGCTCTCCTCATTGTTAATGTCCACCCCTTAAGCATCTTGTCATGTGTATAATTTTCTTATCTGGGGGGATGCTTTTTTATACTAGACGTTTTCCGGTTCAATGTTGCATTAAATCCATCTACCTCCTTAATTAGATCTTCATAAAATGCTTCTGCCGAAACTGGCTTATAAGTATCATACCAAGACTTAATATGGCCAACAAGACCCCTTAATTCTCCCTCATTAAACTCTAACCTTTTCCTCTGAAGGCACGCATGCTTTTTATCTAGTTTAAGCTGTATTTGTAATGCAAAATGTTCACTTAGCATTTCATCCACAGTAAGACAATTCTCCTCTATGCCCTCAGCATTTATCAAACAAGCATAATCTAATCTCCCTCCCCTCAGATGAGTAGGAGAGGGGCTCAAGTACTCACATAGTTGTATTCACCTAGTTGTACTCGCCTAGTTGTACTCGCCTAGTTGTACTCGCCTAGTTGTACTCGCCTAGTTGTACTCGCCTAGTTGTACTCGCCTAGTTGTACTCGCCTAGTTGTACTCGCCTAGTTGTGTTTGCGGGGGTTGAGCTCTGGCTCTTTGGTCCCGCCTCTCAACCGTCAATCAACAGGTATACAGATTCCTGAGCCTATTCGGCTCTATCATATCTACACTTGAAACTGTATGGAGTCAGCCTCCACCACATCACTTCCTAATGCATTCCATTTGTCAACCACTCTGACACTAAAAAAGTTCTTTCTAATATCTCTGTGGCTCATTTGGGCACTCAGGTAGAAACTGTGTCCCCTTGTGCGTGTGCCCCTTGTGTTAAATAGCCTGTCTTTATCTACCCTATCAATTCCCTTCAGAATCTTGAATGTGGTGATCATGTCCCCCCTAACTCTTCTGTCTTCCAGCGAAGTGAGGTTTAATTCCTAAGTGGTCAAGTAGCTGCGAGAGGCATGATCTTCCTGCTCTAAATCCATGTTGACCTGGGTTGTGGAGGTCTGATATTGTGCTGTTTTAGATTTAACTACTCAGAACGAAGTGTCCATGTAGCACGGGCTATGGTGAGCCCGTAAGAGGTCTGATTGATGAAGATATAAAGAGGTGGCACCGAAGAGGTGGCACGGGCATGAATAGCCCATAAGTGTGGAGGTCATTGATCGGTTACCTTGCGATGATTTCAGGGCTTAACGTCCCCGTGACGCTACTGTCTCGCAGGACCTCACTCCCGCCCCCCCCCCCCCATCTTGCTGTACTCACCTAGTTGTGCTTGTGGGGGTTGAGCTTTGACTCTTTGGTCCCGCCTCTCAACTGTTAATCAACTGGTGTACAGATTCCTGAGCCTACTGGGCTCTTATCATATCAACATTTGAAACTGTGTATGGAGTCAGCCTCCACCACATCACTGCCTAATGCATTCCACCTGTTAACTACTCTGACACTGAAAAAGTTTTTCTCTAACGTCCCTGTGGCTCATTTTGGTATTAAATTTCCACCTGTGTCTCCTTGTTCGCGTACCACCCGTGTTAAACAGTATCTTCATCTACCCTGTTAATTCCTCTGAGAATTTTATAGATAGTGGTCATGTCCGCCCTAACTCTGTCTTCCAGGGACGTGAGGTTTAGTTTCAGTAATGTTTCCTTGTAGATCATACCTCTCACCTAATCATACTGGCTTAGTATGATTTTAGTATGATGTAGATCTTTAGCCGAATCTAAAACAACAACAAGAGACAAGAGCTATCTGCTGCTACGGTTACCTTACCGTAACAGGTACCGCCTGACCATAGCCTCCCGGCCAGGCCCCGGAGTCACCTCCCTGGCCAGCAACCCAGCCCCGCCCACACAACAGCGGGACACTTCTACCCCCACGGCCATCTTGCCAGCCTTACCGGACAGGTAAGATCCGGTAAGGCCCACCTTCTGTTTACATCTATCCATTTAACCTTATCGGGCGGCCACGTTCAAGTTTAAGTACGTTTATTGAAACAATAAGATACAGCTCAAAGAGACAGTAGCTTAGGCTATTTCTACCTTCCTAATCGGCCGCCCGGGCCGCCGAATAATTACCCATCTACCGTTGTTCCAATAGACACTACCTGACCGCCGCCTCTCTCCCGGCTAAGCTCCGGAATCTTCTCCCTGACCGGGGTTCCGTCCTCGCCAGCAAGACAGTGGCTGCCTTGTGACCCCCGCAGCCAGTTGGTTGTTGTTGTTGTCTTAGATTCAGCTACTGGGAGCAAAAAGTTACAAGTAGCACGGGCTATGGTGAGCCCGTTGTGGACTCCCCGGGCATAGAAGCGGGGCTGTGCTTACGGACTATACAGCTCTGTTTATGACGAATTTAACTTTACAATGCTATTTCTCCCACTGCCAACTAACACTGGCGTTCCACAGAGTAGTGTGCTTGGTTCACTTTCATTTACATGAATTATCTTTCAAATAACACTCAACACTTGAAGCCAACTTTATTTGCTTATTAACTTTCATTTTCTCCCATGCTAACTTTCCTTCTTATTAAAAATGCACAGTGAATGCTGAACTAAACCAAAGTCCATCTCTACCTGACTGCTGACAAACTTGCCCTTAACACTGATAGATCGCTTTACATACTGTTTGGTAACAAGTAAACCTATTAAATTAACTTAAGAATTAACAATACCTAAATTACGAGCAGAGTAGATGGGAAATTCCTTGGTGTTCACAATGACAAGCTCAATTTCCATTTCCATATACAGAATATATGAAAGTTTCTGGAAGAGTTGGCGTTCTCTCCAAAATCAGATACTACATGCCACGCTCCGCCTCATCTATCCCTATCTTACCTACGGTAGCCGCCTGAGGATCTGGCGGCTACCATAGGTAAAACCAGGACACCAGGAGGCTCTCCAGAGCCGCCACCGACATCGACGATAACGGCCTTGCGACCGACGACAAAACAAAAATACTTGCCATATGCTGCTCATTCCGCCCAGCGAGTTCAATAGCAACGCACACACACCAGACGAAAATTGACCCACAGATGTAACAAGATAATCAGCCAGAACAAATACCCACACCCCATGTATGTCCACGCCCACACCATGAACTATTACACGGATCTCAATACTGAAAAAAAGAATACCGCGACTGTTGGGATCAAACTGTCCATTACATAGCCCAACACATTTAATTTATTCTTTTCTAGTGTATAATTACTCTGATAACTATAGTTTATAGATAAATCTGGTGTTATCCGAATGTAGTCCTCTGACTTAAGTGTCGTCGTCCTCAGCTTGACCTGTGGTCAGGTGCGACACACGTACATAACAGAGCCATGACTAAGTACAAAATAAAATAGGTAAAATTTTATCATGTATATTTATCTATATTACCCAAAAACGTGGGTATCTTATATGTCGAGTTATATATACAAGTTACTGGACACTGTACATTAGATGTACACTTATATATATATTAGTACAATAACAAAGAGCAGCGTTACTCAGTAGTGATAATGGTTCTCTTCCGAACCCTTGTAATTCTCTTGCCTGTATCCACTACGTAATAGCAAGACAGTTCTTGAGACTCAGCCAACTACACTGACACGACGGCATATACATACAGCTAACGCAATCCTCTGTAGAACTTTTCTACCTTCTCGTAGCTCAATATTATAATCCTGATGTCGACGGTAGATTTCTAACACCCCCCACGGCGTTGACAGTCACCATCTTCCACGGGTCGTAGTTCAGAAGAGAGTGGATTCTCGTCACAATTTCGCCATACGGCTGGTCACACAACTAGACAGGGTGGAAGAGTGTAGAATCCTGCCCATGTTCTGACCTGTACACATTGCCTCGGCCGGTGATTCTGATTGGCCAACAGAATTCCCGCCACCGGCCGAGCCACGCCGCATAGGTCGTTAACAACCTGCATGGTTGTTAAAGTCGTTCCCCCTGTAACATTTAGTAGGAAAGCATTACTCTTAGGTACCACTACTTATACTCTGATGCGACGCAATAACACGATAAAAGAAACTTCCTGTAACACGACCCAGAATTCCACCGCAAATTCCCAGACGGACAAATGCAATTCCTCGAAAAGGACAACGATCCTGATGGTAGCAAACTACCGACGTTGCTCTGTTCAGATATAAAGCGTCGCTTCGCACATTAAACTGCAACCTGGCGACTAAGCGTCCTGCGGGCCATAAACTGCGAGCGGCCATGAAGATCCCATCCATCCACAAATCTCTAGTATCAGCTAGTGATACTGGTAATGGCTCCAAAGGGCCACCACTTACGGGCTATTCATGCCCGTGCCACCTTTTGGGTGGCTTAATCTTCATCAATCAATCACATTTGGGACATTGAGCAGGACATCAATAGATAGATCGCTTGTCGAGAGGTTTCCACAACCAGACTAGGCCTGTCCCAGGCCGGGTGAGGACTCTGTCAGCAATAGCCCCCCCCCTCTCTATTAAACTTAGTCTCAGAGACTTTGGTGAGTGAACTGGTAAGGTGACGGATATTGTGATTTCAACTTAGTGTTGTGTGATTTTTCAGGGACAGACAGTCGTAGTTGCTCTCAATTTCTTGTGTGGTGACTCAAATTGTTTATTAATGTTGACATTTGAACATCAAATGATATGGATGAATTATGATAATCATATGAGTAAAGATATAATAGTAAATATATAATTAACTTACTTTTTAAATCGTGTATAATACTGATCGCCTAGATCTTGGATTTTCTATGAGATAATGAAACCTAGAGTGGAGAGCACCTTCAAGTTTACTGGTTTAAGATTATGACAAAGATTCTTGGGTATACGAGTACATGCTTACAGTTGATACATGATAACGTCAGATAAGTCTTATATATAACTAACTTGAATGGATGGTGGCAGCAACCTTCTATCTTTCTACTATTCTAGCACTCTTACTTTTTACTCTTCTACTTTCCTCCTTAGTCTCATTCTCTCCCTTTCATTCTAAACTTCCCTTTCTCCTGACCACTCTTCCTCACTAGACCCTTCCACTACTTTCTACCTCCCTCACCCTATGACTTCCTTTTTTTTCCATTTTTATTTTCCATTTTCCGATACGTTACAAGGTGGCCTCAATGAGGTGCCATATTTGTGCTGCGGCAGTGGAGCTCCTACTAAGATTTTCTCGTCTGAGGAGTCTGTAACATCAATAGTTGGTGGTTTTTGTCTTTGGTCTCGCAGTCTGAGGTAGGCTTAGGTGTCGTGGATTAGTGGTAGAAGCTTTTTCAGGAGGGTTGGTGGTGCTGTTAGTATTTGTAGACAGCACGTCTGCTACCGCGGCTGCTGAGATGGTGATGGTAAGAGTGTTGGGAGCTGGAGAGGGAAACACCTCTGTTCGTGCTGCCCGGGTCTTGGGTGGTTCTGGAGTCTGAGTTGAGATCGACCTCGTGGTCGTCCTGGTGGTAGTCTCCGGAGTGGTAGTAGAGGCAGTGAGAATTCCCTTCGGGGCAATGATTACGACCAGGCCGTTGGCTAGGTACAGCGAGTTAAGTTCCTTAACAAATCCTTGATAGTCTGGTCCGGCAAGCCTCTCTGCTAGTCGAATAAGACCAGGGATAATGCCTTCACGTGATGCAAGGGACTGTGAGGGTTGGTCCTTAAGTCCCCAGTGTGGAGGCCGGGTGGCCTGTTGGGAGGAGCCACCCGGAAGAATTCACTTCCTTTACTGAATAAAGCTACACACTCTCGCAGAAGTAAACTACACACCTTTACAAATAAACTCCACTTACTTGAAGGAGGTAAACAACACTTCCCCCATGTGATGTAGGCTACACTTCCTTATTACGGGCTGTTCATGCCCGTAATCATCACATCCTTAAGGAAAGAAGGCTTCACCTCTAAATGGAACTAGGCCGCACTTTTTTACTAATGTTGTCGTCAATTAAGCGCTACTTTGAACGCTTGTGTGTCTTGCGTGTGTTGTATAAACAGGCAATATTTTATGTCGTGAATGTTATTTCAAATTACCAAAGCTTTGTAGTGGTTTGAATAAAAAAACATGTAATGATCACATATTTTAAGGTATCGATGAAATGCTTACTTTCTTCTATAAACAATTAAACAGGTTACGAAGGTGGTAAACGCAATGACCTAATTGTGGATGTAGGGTTTGGAGGCGTTCTGGGAGGCGGGCAGGGAGGGCAGGGGGGCAGTGCTCGCTGCCAACCACCAGTGGGCATACAGGCCGTCCACGCCCTCACTCGTTTTTTACTAAAGAATCACGTAAGATGGTGATGCTAGGTGAATATAGTTAACGCTTGGACTATGCTCTATAACTCCTCATGTAGACTAGGCGAGCTTCAACTTTCCATTCCAAAGAACTTGGAAAGGATGGTGGGAGGGAAAGATGGGGAGGTGAAATTGTTGGAAGAGGATCTGGACCTGGTGGAGAGAGGAGGCTTGTGGATGAATAAAAACACTTGTATAATAGACAAAACCCAAGAGGTAAGAAGATTACAAATTCTTGAAGCAATCCATATAAAAAAAGAACAACCTACAATAAATACTCAAATTACGGAAGTCTTCACTCTACCCAGCATGAGAGTAGGAACAAGACCAGAACGTCAAGAGGCCAACATAGAAGACACTGCTCGACAAACAGCGTCCACTACGCTGGATTGATCTTTGTGTGTACCTTATTTAGCCTTCTAATCCTTAGCTTCTTTTCTCCTTTATGCCTTACTCTTTACCCTTATGTTTACCCAATGTATACCCATTGTTCACATCTGACCCCATTTGTATTCACCTGACACATTATTCGTATAAAATAAAATGTCCTGTACTGTATCATACGGCACCGCTCCTGTGCCAGGTAAGTTACGGGCTCACCATAGCCCGTGCTACTTGGAACTTGTTCCGAGTAGCTGAATCTATGGGTTCGAGATCGACCACAAGTAGTTTCTAAATTAAGCAACTGACATATGTGGAGAGCTAGTGTCACAATTGATATGTTTGTCCTGCACACCGCCCCCCATCCAGTGGGCAGCGGTGGATAGGTTACAATCACTTAGTTACTACCTACAGTTAGCAAACTGGGGATATTTGGCTAAGATTTCTGGTAGCAGATCATTTTGAATGAAATATTTACACATCGTTGGAACATTGGTTATAGAATTGTCTCTGAATTCACGTATATTTTCGCACTCCATCATATAGTGGCGGAAGGTGTGCAAATAATTGTGTTGACACAGTTTACATTTGGTCAGGTCTACATCGGCAGATAATGAGAATTCCCAGAGATACTTGTAACCGAGTCTAAGCAGAGCAGTAGTAACATCTAGAAGTCTGCTGATTTTATTGGATGAACAATAGATATGTGGCTCCTCTTTCATGATAATATGATGATAGATGGAATTACTGGTGTCAATTTCACTTTGCCTCAGATCTACAAGATCTTGTTGAAGTTTTCGGCGTACAGTCACCTCCCAGAATTATGTGATTTTTGTTGAGACATGTACAGACAGGCGTGCGGCTTCTGACTTGGTTTTTATTGATTAATATTGCATATTAGGCTCTTACCTTTAATACTTGTTATTATTATATACGATTATAACTATCACATAATACATGTAAAAGGAGTTTATCCAAAAACTGGCAAAAGTCTTGTGTTTTGTGCCTTCGAAAATGTTTGTGAGCAGTCTGGTGTGTTGCGTTTACGCTGGCGGGCGAGGCTCTTACCAGCAAGCCCGGATTATGTCCATTATTTATTTATTTATATACAAGAAGGTACATTGGGTTTATGAGAGTACATAGCATTGAAGTTTTACTTTCTTGTAAAGCCACTAGCACGCATAGCGTTTCGGGCAGAGCATTAATCTAACATATAATTTTAAGAAGGTAAGCTTCTGAAGATTCTGCTTGAGATGTAACCGTTCAGTGTAGCTCACTATTACAGTGTGTTCTCCAATGACCCGTGCGACGATTTCATAGCGCTCGTGTTGACTACAGAGAGCAGTTCCCCGCCTCACGATTCACGGTTTTCCTTGACGTGAGACCGTGACCAACGTCTCTGGCACCTGCCCTGTAAAGGAAAACGGGAATCGTGAGGCTTGACGCGTGCGCTATGCAATCGTGGCGCGGGTCGTTGGTTAACACACTGTAATAGTGAGCTACAATGAACGGTTACATTTCAAGCTGGTAAACAAAGCTGGTTACATCGAAACGGGATATAAAATCTAAACAAGGATTCTTTCAATTCAATTTACTTAGTCTATATCTGAAACCACTACTAGAATACGCAGCAACTGCATTGACTCCACACCTCGGGAAATACAAAACTAAATTTTAAAAAGTACAGAGGCTTGCAATATGACTACAGTTCCTGTATTACGAAGAGTTAAAAGAACTCAGTCTCCCATCCCTAGAGGGAAGTAGGAACAAATGGGATATTATCACTATATACTGGTCGTAGAATTATATTAAACTAGTGAAGCAGAACTAGTTTACTCCCTGAGCTCCCTTAACCCATGTCGGTGATGTGTCACGAAGTCCCTTCTCTCCAAATGTGCAACTGGGTTTTTTCTCATGATCTTCTTCATCACTGAAGAAGATCATGATCACTTCATCACTTCATACCTGATCAACCAGGCTGTGACTCATACGTCAGGCTGCGAGCAGCCGCGTCCAACAGCCTGGTTGATCAGTCCAGCAACCAGGAGGCCTGGTCGACGACCGGGCCGCGGGGACGCTAAGCCCCGGAAGCACCTCAAGGTAACCTCAAGGTATCACCTTGCATGGTACACAAGGCCTCTTGCCTGTTACCATTTTTGTACATTGAGACTATATTTGCCGTCTTCCATATTTCTGGTAAGTCTCTCGTCTCCAGTGATCTACATTACACCACGGAGAATGGCAAGCAAAGTACTTCTCCCACTCTTTCAATACCCATGGTGAGATTCCGTCCGGACCAACAGCCTTTCTCACGTTTAGATCCAACAGATGCCGCTTAACTGCATCTCTGGTAATTTCGAACCCTTCCAAGGCCGCCTGGTTTACCTGGACCCCTCCTAGCTCAGGGACTTCAACTCGTTCTGTTATGAAGACCTCCGGGAATTTTTTGTTGAATTTCTTCTTTCACACTTTCTTCTTCATTCGGAATTTCTTCACACACCTCTTTGTCATTCTCTGTGTGAATGTCCTATCCTCACCCGTTCTAATTTTCATCACCTGTTCTTTTACTGTTGTTTTCCTCCTGATGTGACCGTAGAGCAGTTTTAGGTCGGTCTTGGCTTTATTTGCTATATAGATTTCATACTGTGTCTCTGCTTCTATTCTCACACTGACATACTCATTCCTGTCACTCTGGTATCTCTCTCTCTGCTTCCTGGTGTTCTGTTATTTCAGAAGTTCCTCCACTGGTGGGGACGGTGGTGCATGGGAGTATTAGTACCATATATACCGGAGAAGGCGTGAATGTCAGCACCATAGTGGGTTGTGTAAGTGTACTCACCTAGTTGTGCTTGCGGGAGGTTGAGCTCTGGCTCTTTGATCCTGCCTCTCAACTGTCAATCAACTGGTTTACAGATTCCTGAGCCTACTGGGCTCTATCATATCTACATTTGAAACTGTGTATGGAGTCTGCCTCCACCACATCACTGCCTAATGCATTCTATTCACCTAGTTGTGTTTATGGGGGTTGAGCTTTGCTCTTTCGGCCCGCCTCTCAACTGTTTACTAACTACTTTTTTTTAATTTTTTCCCCACACCACACACACGCATCCCAGGAAGCAGCACGTGACAGCTGATTCACTCCCAGGTACCTATTTACTGCTAGATAACAGGGACATTCAGGGTGAAAGAAACTTTGCCCATTTGTTTCTGCCGGGTGCGGGAATCGAACCCGCGCCACAGAATTACAGGACTGCGCTATCTAGCAGACTACCAGGCCCCCCTGGTTGTCTGGTAGCGTATGTATGTATGTATGTATGTATGTATGTATGTATGTATGTATGTATGTATGTATGTATGTATGTATGTATGTATGTATGTGTATGTATGTATGTATGTATGTGTGTGGGTTATGTTTTAAAGTGACCATTTTATGTAAGCCGGGGACAGGGACCAGGTAGTTTATTGGCCAAACGTGACGTTTTGAGGTCAGATAAACTCTTATAAATTGTGTTTGGATAGTTTGTGTGTTAGTGGGGGCGCTTGTCCCTGGTGGAGAGGGTGGTGGGGACGGTGGTGGGGAGGGTGGTAGGGACGGTGTGGGAGTATTAGTACCATACTGGAGAAGGCGTGAATGCCAGTACCATAGTGGGTTGTGTGTTAGAGACAGTCCACAGCGGAGGTGGGCTTCCCCCTTACTCCCAGCCCATTATAGCTCCTACTTCCGTCAAAAACGTTGTCTTTCAGTTACAATATAATTAAATTTGTTAGACATTTATCACGCTAGGTCACACTCGTGTGAAGTACTCACAGTATTGACTATTTTCTTGTGTATTCGCGTTGCTATATAAATAATAGTAATTTAAGGAACCTACAAATTGCGAGGATGTTTGCATACACGTGGAGCGCCACACAGCTAGATGTCTATCGCAGCTAATGATAAATTTACACCCCACACGACCTTCTATTAGCACCGTAGACTTGCAACACCCCTTTATGGAGTACTGGTACTTCCTTCTAAATAAAAAACAACACTGTTGGAGTGTGTTCAGTGAAGTTCCAATATACTTTATTGTTAACACCATAGACACTACTAATTTATATCTGGCTGTTGAGTGTAGGAATATGCAAGTGCGGCAGCCATGGCGCCCCAAAATAACCACCAATACTTACCGCCTACTGCTCCGCCACGTCGCCGCCTGCCCTTGGACTCCTCCCGGGGAACACCGTTGATAGTCCGTGCTTCCCTGAGCCAACATTACTCACGCTCATTCCTCTGACTTTTATAATGAAAGAAGTCTAAATAAAATGCGACTCACATCTAAGGCGACATTGCACGGCGTGACAAGTTATTTACTCTGACCTGATGACCTACTCAAAGTGATTGGGCACTGATTTTCTGAGCCATAAACGTGTGTGCCTACTGCTCCACGCACCCACCAGCCCATATCTAGTAACCAAGACCCATTTTCTACACCGTCTTCCTATACGCAGACATGTAGGAGCCCACGTGTGAACAAGCTGACAGACGTGCAGGGGCCCACGTGTGAACAAGCCACCAGACATGCAGGGGCCCACATGTGAACAAGCCACCAGACATGCAGGGGCCCACGTGTGAACAAGCCACCAGACATGTAGGGGCCCACGTGTGAACAAGCCACCAGACATGCAGGGGCCCACATGTGAACAAGCCACCAGGCATGTAGGGGCCCACGTGTGAACAAGCCACCAGACATGCAGGGGCCCATTGTGAACAAGCCACCAGACATGTAGGGGCCCACGTGTGAACAAGCCACCAGACATGCAGGGGCCCACATGTGAACAAGCCACCAGACATGCAGGGGCCCACGTGTGAACAAGCCACCAGACATGTAGGGGCGGAGGAAACAAGTACGTAAAGGCAAGCGAGCAGTAACAGGAGGTAGCAACACGATGTGATACTAGCTGCCGGTGTTTAAGGCAAGCACTCCTGGTATCTCTCAGCTGATGACACACCTATTTGGTCTTTGCTGTTTCATCTCTCTATTTGTTGTCTCAACGATTCTCTCACTTTTTTTTAATTAAGCTTTACTGACTGGGCTGTTGCATCAATTGTCAGTGTCCAGGAAAATGTTGAGATGTTCACCCTACCTCTTGCCTGAAATTAATTGTTTACTTACCTAGCTATGCCTACCTAAAACTGCATTTATTAGGTGTTGAGACGCAGTTCTTGGACCCGCCTCTCAACTTTTGATTGTGTTCACAAAGTATGTTCCTAACTCCACATTTTTACTACCATTAGACTGAAAAAGTTTAGTTTAAAATTTCTATGACTCACTTGCGTGATCAGCTTACATCTACGTCCCTTAGTCATGGCTCTTCCCGAAAAATATATAAAAACGGAAACCGCGTACAAAACGCAGTGCAAAACGCAGTCACATCATATCACAGAACGCAAAAGCAAGGTAAAGGACTTGGGTGTACTCATGTCGAAAGACCTTATCAAGACCACAAGACCTTGTAAAGAACACAATAAAATAGCCGTCACAACTGCAAGAAAAATGACAGGTTGGATAACAAGAACCTTACACACAATAGATACCATACCAATGGTGATAATGTTTATGACACTAGTGCTCTTTAGAGTGGAATACTGTTGCACAATGACAGCTCCTTTCAAGGCCACGTCTGTGGTAGAAAAAAAAGCTGCAGAAATTGATGATCCGAAGAGCGTGCAGAGATTATTTACTGCTAGAATCCATTTAGTAAAACATCTAAATTATTGGAACCGATTAAAATTAATAAATTTGTATTGTCTAGAGCGCAGACGGGAGACATAATAATTTACACTTTGGAAAATAGTAGAGGGGCTGGTCCCAAACCTGCAGACACAATTAACACCACATGAGACAAGAAGACATGGCAGGATGTGCAGAATAACCCCCCGTTGAAAAGCAGAGGTGCAACAGGTACTCTGAGAGAGAACTCTGTCAACAAATAAATAAAAAAAAATCAGAGGCCGAGACTGTTCAACACGCTTCCACTACACATAAGGGGCATAACTGGCCGACCCTCACAGTGTTCAAGAGAGAACTCGATAAATACCTCCAAAGGATATTAGATCAACCAGGCTGTAATTCATGTATCAGGGTGCAAGCAGCCGCGTTAAACAGCCTGGTTAACCAGTCCAGCAACGAGGAGGCCTCGCTTGAGACCGGGCCGCGGGGACCTTGACCCTCGGAAGTAACTGAAAGTAACCGCAAGGTATGTGAGATGTTCGCGAAATTTAGTAATGATATACAATATAAAGGTGGTACGTAATAATGATATACAGACAAAATATAGATTACTACATAACAGAATAAGTAGTTTTACAACAGAACAAATATATAGTATTTAGCATTATTAATAGCAAGAAAAATATACAAGGGTGCGGTTTAGTAAAACCTCTCAATATAGTCAGTCCGTAAACCACGTCGGAGGGTGTTCGCGCGGTCACCTGTCCGGTGCTGGCCAGACCCCCAACGGCGCTAAGTTAACCTGACTCAGTAATTAAGGATCATCCCTCCTCAACCCCCCCCCCCCCCCCCCCGACACCTCCCGGCTCTCTCAAGGTCTGGTAGCGTAGCCAGGCACTCCCGCCAGGGTCTAGGAGACGCTGGTGTCGTAAGAGAAGTATTTGGGGAGAGGGGAGAAGGCCCCTCGGGGTTATATGCTCTGCTGCCAACTGTCGGCACCACCTCCTCCCCACACTCATCTCCCTCACTCCCCAGCCTTCTCCCCCCCACTCCCCGGTCACTCACACCACTCAGTTTTTTTCACTCACTTCAGTTCGTACATCTGTACTCACCTGTAGACATAAGAGAATACAGTACAGACTTATGGACAGATCTATGCTGTTCTGTCTCGGTGAATTCCCGTCTGCCAGTTTGCCTTTCTCTGTCAATCTATCTACCTGTTTGAGTTTCGTCTGTCTGTCTGGCTGCCTGTCTTTTTGTCTGTAGGTAGGTAACTGCAGTTACCTACCTCGCTCTGTAGGTAGGTAACTGTACCTACAGCCAAAACCTCTAGTGATACCTAGGAAACACTGCAGTGTAGGTGATGGTACAGTGTAGGTGCTGCTACAGTGTAGGTGATGATACAGTGTAGATGACATTAAAGTGTAGGTGATGGTACAGTGTAGATGACGTTACAGTGTAGTGAAGCTGCAAATATTGACTGCACCTTGAGTTTGTTATTGTGTTCATTGCTGATTTGTGTTGAGTAATTAGAGGTTGTAGATAATTTTGGTAGTAGAACCTTAGGCACAGATACCATAGGTGAAATAAGTGTAGATAACAGAGTAATAGTGTTTCCAGAGCAGAGCGAGGTACATAGTATAGCATATGATTTTAGAAAGAATGCCAACTGGTTTAGAATTTTTTATATGGCACTTATAGACATTTGATTTTGCCATGTTCGTGAGGAAAGAGTTCAGTGCAACTTGTTAGCACTACATGGTAGACCAAGAGTACAAGGAGATCTGTGTCTTCTGCAACGAGGATGGTAGATTTGAAAGCGGACATTTTGATGACTGCTCTTGTGATCTCAATATTAGCATCTTGAGCCACTTAGCAGCTTCTGTCACAAACTTCCTATGATGAGCTGAATAATTGACTAAATGCTTGATTGCATCATTTGACAAGAAGTCCTATTATTTCAACATATATTGTCGCCCCTGTAATGTTTACCTGTTCGCATTCAAAATGCTACGTCGACTCTTATGGGTACAGTTCTTTCTGCTTGGTCCAACCCCATAGCTATAAAACAGGACAGTGGCTGTAGCATAGTGTTCAAAATTGAATGCAGCGTCATCTTCTGTAATTGAACTGCAGGCGCACCCTTCCGTCTAATTTAAGCAATGCAGAAGTGATTCCCCATCTAGAACATAGTAATCTGTCACTGTGAACGTCTGTGTGACAGCATTTTCCAATATGAAGGTTGCACAGTTCCTTATCGTTTCTGTCAGTTGTAGCTTATCGAACTAGCACAAGATATCCTTTACTTCAGACATAACATGGACAGAGTTCATAGTTCATCACTTCGCCGTTGATGGAGGTCACCTGTCGGTGACACAACTAGCAACCTCTGGACTAAGGACGCTGGATGTATGGTACGGTCTGCAGCATCTTAAGAGTGTCGTACTGGACGATAGTGTTTGACCTTCAAACTCCTTTTGTGAGAATAGGAGAAAACTGTCCGTTCATCTTCCTATAACATTTCATATTTCTCATCCTCCTATGACATTTCATATTTCTAACAGGAAATATACAGTGACATCCACATTTGCATGTGGAATATGTACATGTGACATCCACCTATGTCATGATACTGGTTTTATATGCAATGAATAATATAAACCGATATGGTTTTATATGCAATGAATAAAATAATAATTTTATAAACCGAATAATCCGAAAACGATGTGTAACTTTTAGTCTGGCTGCGACTTTTTCGTCAGCCTCATCTCTACTCGCTCTGGCGGTGAACAAGTTCTAGTGGTGTTCACCTGTTGTGTAATTATTCATGATCAGTTCTTGCATAGCAAGATTGTAAGTGGATGTCACAGTGGAAGACAGTCCAAACTACTCTCTGGGGCTCAGACATCCCACTTCCTTGTCCCCATAATTGGCTTTTTAGGGAGCGCATTGGTGTCTGCTCTTTCACAAGATCAGAGACCAGGCCAGCCCGGTATGGGCTGCTGAATCTGATTACATGGAAACCAGACTGAATTATATACGATATATTACGCAGAGGGGGAGGATGAGGATGAGACACGAAGGGAAGACCAAGGAGATGGGGTAAGGGGGTTGAGGGGAAGATGGGATGAAGAGTGGAACAGAGGGGAAAAAGGTAGAAAGAGGAAGAGACTCCGGTACAGCCGGATACCCCTAATCTATATATACATGGAAATATCTGTCTATTCGAGGTTGGAGAGAAGAGGAGGGGGGGATTGTATTTTTGATGAGGGGTGAGGATAGGGAGAAGGAGAAATGAGAGGAAAGAATTGGGGGGGGGAGAGAAGATGAAGGGGAGTGGGAAAGGGGCGAGGTGTGGGAAAGGTGGGGGGGGGAGAAGAAAGAAAAGAAAGAGACCATCTTGAGCACCATTGGTGACCCCTCCTAGTTCAAGTGCATTTATTGAGATAATAATAATAATATAATTATAATAATAATAACAATATTTTATTTACAAGAAGGTACAATGGGTTGGTGAGACTACATTAGATTGTATATAGTAGCAAGGGTTTATATCAACAATCTAAATGGACAGGTGATTACACTTGTAAAGATTAAGTACTTAAATTGTAAGTACTAATACAGTATAGTATTGAGGAAGTGGATAGTACAAGATACAGTAGTGTAAGTTTGAAGCACAAGGTAGGAAACTGAGGATGAAATTAGGTTCTTTATGGTTTTACTTTTGAACATGGCATAGGTTGGACAATTTTGTAATTCATCAGGGAGTGAGTTCCAAAGACTAAGTCCTTTTATTTGCATGGAGTGTTTGCACAGATTTAGTTTGGCTCTGGGGATATCAAAGATATACTGTATTTATTTCTGGTGTGGTGCTCATGGGTTCTATTACACCTTGATTTTATACCATTATTGACCTACTGTCTGTGTCTATTACTCTAAAGAAATTTTCTGCTTAATTTTCAGCTTGCAATATTATGTAATTCACATTATTAATAATTTATAATTCCCATCCCTGTATTACATGCTATATTCACTTAACTGAGTGAAGTCTCTCTACACTGTTCAGGCCTCATGGCCACTGTAAATAAATTCTAGGTCCGTGTTGCCCTCCCTAGGGCACTGTATTTCACACCTCCAGTTTCCCAAAAGCAAGATTTTCTGCACTTTCAAATTTTCATATCTGTTCCTTTACATGTTACACTTCATTGTACACTGTACCACTGTTCGCTATAGTCCAAATACACTGACAATACTTATGTTCCCAGGTGGTCCGGTGAAAGCAGTTATTCTCTATTCAACAAAATTTTTTAATCTCATTCACTGTATTTTACTTTCCTAAATATCATCATACACTTCGTGAGATCTCTGATCCGTGTTTCAGCACGGTAATCCTATAATATCTTTGAATATTTAAGGTTTTCGCAGAGCGTGGATAAACACGTCACATCTCGCACACACTACCACACAGTTTTGAATATACAGTACAATGCTAAACGAGAAAAAGAAAGTTAGCAGAAAAGTTTCATTGCCACTCTGCTCAATTATAGAAACTGAATGGCAAAATTAAAATCGTAGACCTAAGAAAAATTAAAATCACATGACAAAACTGTAATTTATGAATAAAAACTAAAAGGTGAAACTTTGCAATAATATATATATTTCTTGTACACTTATCAAATAACAGTGCTGTAGGTTACACAACAATCAAGTCATCATATAAAGATATTAGTGCAGAAGCGAATCACAAGATACATCATTACTTCTTATAATGTATCATTTTGGAATCATGGACAATATTCAACCGAAGTCTAACTTCAGTTCTAAATGTATTCCTCAATGCTTGCTCTGCTGCCTTTGCAATCCGAGACACATTACTGCCACTATTTCCCACCAAAAGTCTGGCTAATCCTCGTCTTCGGCATGAGACCCGTATCACAATGTTGAGTACTTCTGCAAAAACAAGATTTACTAAGATCATCTGAAATTTACTGCTGGATATTAGGCAGATATACATGAACATGAAAAAAATGAATGCTTGATGCTTTATTTAAGAACTTCTCAGAAAAAAAGAGCCACCTTTATCAGAGAACTATAATGATAAGTCTGAACACATCAAAATATGTTAAAACATTTTATCCGCTAGAAAATGTGGTACAGTACATATTAATCAATGTAAATTATGAATATTAACTGCCATTATTCAACTATCATATCTGCATAGTTATCCAAGTAGGGCAATTTTATTGTAAATATTGGCCAAATAAAGTAAAATATATTCCAATAAAGTAATTATGAAAAGAAGGCCTTTATGAAGAATTATGTGACCTGCCAGAAACGCTGCACGTACTAGTGGCTTTACAAGAATGTAATCGCTATGCTATGTATCCTCACAATCCTAATGTACCTTCTTGTATATAAATAAATAAATAAATAAATAAATAAATAAACAAGGCACTAAGCTGGGAAGACTGTAGCATCATCAGTGTTGCTGGACATTCACAAGGCACTTAATATCACCCAGGATGCCAATATTAGAACAAAAGGACAAGAGGTAAACGACATCAAAGGTATCGGATTCACCAAGGATTTTATCGAGGGGCAAGTGACCCAGAGGGACATTAGGAAATGGCCGAAGATGCAATGAAAGATAAACAAACACTGATGTAATATACACAGAGTTTGTAAATTCTTTCAACATGTGACCACGGTGTTATTGCACACAAAATGTGCAAAAAAGGGATTGCTGGCAAAGCAGGGAGATGGATCTTTAACTTCCTAACAAACAGAACCAAGTGTGTAATAGTAAAGCAAGTAAAATCTCAATCATCCCCCAGGTACCATGCTTCCTCCTGTACTTTTTCTCATCTTCATACCAGATATAGACAAGGATAATACCTCTAGTACTGTATAATCCTTTGCAGATGACACTAGAATTTTTATAAAAGTAGAGAACAGAGGACACGGCAAGATGCTTGCACTCGCCTTTTGGGAGGCAGTGGCAGCATTTTATGATGCTCGCCTTGTGTATTGACAGGCCCTTCTTGCTCAGTATTTACATTTGGCTTGGTCCTTAACCCTTTTGACCACCTCCCCTTTTTTGCTTCTCTTTTTCTGAGGCTGTTGTTGTTCAGTTCGTTTCAATAGTAGCTACTCCCAGTCATTTGATTTCCATATCTTTTGGGAGCTTGGGGTTCTGTTCCTTGTTCTTGGAGGTGGTCTGGTAGGGCTGGGGCCACACCTACTGTTGGCTGGGGTAGATCCTCGATGTTGTCAGATTCTCGGGCTGCTTCTGCTTGTTGGCACTGGTCTTCTGCGGCGTGGAAGAATGGTTCATCTCATGGTTCACGTCGACCTTTTTGCTGTTTCCCCACTTGATGATCTAGGGGATCGTTTTGCTCGTTATGTCAGCTCCTGGTCCTACAATTTGTGGGCATTTTGGGTTGTTTCCCCTGGCCTGAGGTGGAATTGGTCAGCTCCACCACTTTTCTTGGAGTCAGGGCTTGTGGGAGAGTTTTCTTTTCCATTGCTGCATTAAGTCATTGTGAGGTGGTTGGATAAGGACGTGGTCAAGCCAACCTCGTCTCTTCGTTGTGTGTACCATTTGTTTTCAGTTCCCAAGAGGAACTTGTTGGACCTGCAGTTCATCATCAATCTTTCATCATTAGCTTCATTTCTTGCTCAACCTTCTGCAGGGCCCCCTTTGCCCAAGTTCACCTGGTTCTTCAACTGGGAGATTGGATGGTGTCCGTAGATCTCTAGGATGCCTACTGGAATATTCCTATCCATCTAGGGGTTCAGGAACTGGTTAGTTTTGGATCAGACAAAGGTGACTCTGCAGTTAGTTGAATGGGTATGCGGAAGCCTAAATTTTGCCTGCGCGGTGTTCCCTTTGGGTAGAATTTGGCTCAAGGCTCTGTACTGGTTATCAGTTCCACCTGTTTCGCCACCGCTGCGACCCTCAGGCTTATGGTTCATCAGCTCTTTGCTGGTTGTTGCTTTGTTGGTTTCCACTTTGGGTTTTTCTGGGTTCGGTTCCATTGGGCCTTCCACCTCCTCCTGTCAGGTCTATCCCACAGGCCCATCATGTTTGCAAATATGATGCACTCGCAGCAGTCTTCTCTAATATGTCTTGAAGGGGATATTCGGGCTCAGGGGTTTTGGCGGACTAACAGGGTCATGGTGGCCATGTATTTAGTCAATGTCCCTGGTCATCTTCGGTACTGAATGTCCCTGGGTTGTATTTCCCAGCCATAGGTCTCTCACTTGTCTTAGTGCTCGCTGCCTCTCCTCTTCCCTGTAAGTCTCTCTCTCTCTTTTTTTCTGTGGGTATTTAGCTACAGGGAGCTAAATACCCACAGAAACCAAGGGGTTTCCCCAAAAAACCAGTGTTGAATATAATGAAACGCCTCTTTTTGGTAGAGCCCCTGTGGCTCTCTGTCACTCTCGCTCCCTTCCAAATTCATTGGTTCGTGGCAACAATTATCTGCTCCTGAACTGATTTGTAGGCAAACACTGATCTGAGCACCGGGCCACCTGGTAGCAGCATTCAATAACTTAAGGTTTTAGCTAGTTTTGTGCTTTTTGTTTATTTTATTTTGTTTGGAGAGTTACAGTATTTGGCTTTTTAGTGATTTTAGTCTTGGGAACCCAGCCGTTGTCTTTAAAGCGTCACTGATTTTCTGAAGGCTTTCCCGGTGAAATGGCTGAATGTCATTTGCTACCTGTCCCTCGAGTAAAAGGGGCCAGGTATGTCTCTGGTCCCTGGTAGGCCAAACGAACTCATGCACCTGATGAGACTGGCAGTTTGAAGCAATATCAGTGAAATAACTACAGGGAGCCACTGGGACTACCAGAACAAGGGGTTTTCATTACATTCAGCGCCGGATTTCTGATTAACAAAATGAACCTCTCTCATATTTTACCAAGGTCAATGACAGACAGCATACATACTATATGGCAAGTATTCACTGTTACAATATAATCCTGTTGTCACCATGCTACATCTTACCAGAATCTGAGAGATCCCAGTACTCAACTCCAAAATGTAGTGTGTAAGGAATCTCATTTCTGAAGGTATCCAAAAACTTTTCTCGCACTGTTGATAACACAATCTCTTGTGGGTTCTGGTCTGTCACAACCTGCAAAAGGAAGTGTGTCACTGATTTGTCAATAATGGAAAAAAACTCACTAGAGGCTTAACAGGTTTTGTGTAATTCAAAATACCAATAATATTTATAAATATTGACTGTATAGAAAATAAAGGATTCTATTATGAACTAAAACCAAGATTTAGATTAGCCTTTAATATGGTATCGCTAAGCCATACTTACCACTCTCTAAAGTGAATTTGTAAAAAATATAAACACACATTTTGAGTTTGTGAAAAGTTCCTCTCTGGTGAGGCCAAATAACGCCTCCCAATGCACACAATAATGTGGTTTAAAATTATCAAAGATTCCTTCTTTACACTTAAATTCTCTTTCACTAACACATGAACACCTTCACTTTGTATTTTTTACCTTATAACTAAATATACATCCAAGCCACAAATCTGAAAATCAAGAATTGACAACGCTTTGGTCCGTCTTGGACCATTAACATTACACAACTTGATAATGGTCCTGGATGGACCGAAAAATCTAAAGGAGTCTAATGACTCTCTGTTGCTAGCTGCACTGACATATAATGAAACCATATCAACCCTAGGAGTCCTTAATGGCCTACCAGAGATCAGAGGCCAGAACCTGTCCTGCTTTTAAATACATGGAAGGAGAAATACTAAAGAAATTGTTCACGACTTTTATTAGACCAAAGCTGGAATATACAGCAGTTGTATGATGCCCATATCTTAAGAAGCACATCAACAAACTGGAAAAGGTGCAACGACATGCCACTAAGTGGCTCCCAGAATTGAAGGACAAGAGCTACGAGGAGAGGTTAGAGGCATTAAATATGCAAAAACTAGAAGATAGAAGAAAAAGAGGTGTTATGATCACTACGTTCAAAATAGTAACAGGAATCGATAAAATTGATAGACCGGGAACTTCAAGAACAAGAGGTCATAGATTTAAACTAACGAAACAAAGCTGCCGGAGAAATATACGAAAATTCACTTTTATAAACAGAGTGGTAGACGGTTGGAACAAGTTAAGTGAGAGGGTAGTGGAGGCCAAAACCGTCAGTAATTTCAAAGCATTATATAACAAAGAGTGCTGGGGAGATGGGACACCACGAGCGTAGCTCTCATCCTGTAACTACACTTAGGTAATTATACATACACACACACAGGCGGGACCAAAGAGCCAAAGCTCAACCTCCACAAGCACAATTAAGTGAGTACACACACACACACACACACACAATTTGTTTGTACAATTTGTTCAAATTAAAAATGTATCTCCTTTTCAATGCATAAAACTTTCCCTCGACAGCCATTGTCATTTATTTTGAGGACACCATTACTACCCATTAAGTCATTTTAAGAATCTATTTCCACTTTACCTAATATTATCTCATATCAGCAAACACATTAATTAATAAACTTTATTTCTTTTGGTAAAAATGTACATACCTGGGAACTAAAAATCCAAGAATTGCTGTAGGCTCTGGAGTAGAAAAAGTCTCGAAGGTCATCAACACCTGTTCCATCTAGAGCAGAAATCATAAAAACTTGCTCAAACTTAGGCCAAGATTTACGATTTTGAATAAATGCACTAACTGTTTGCTCAGTTAGACGTACTTTTCCCTCTAGGACATCCCTTTCATTGTAGTGGCTGGTATTAAATGAAACATCGACAAGTCCACATAACGACTTGTCTTCAGACTTTGGAAGATCCTTTTTTTCTCCTCTGGTATTTATTTTAAAATCATTGCCATTATTTACAGAATCTGAATTAGAGCTTAAACAGTCTTCTTGATCTCTGGGCTTTGAACTGTTCTCAACTGCTTTTTGTATAAGCTTTTCTTTATCCAATGAAATAATTTTTTTTGTTTCAATATGAGATTTTTGACCACCAACAATACCTTCAGTTAGTAAACGGGTAATATCCAGTAGATTCTTCTTGCTCTTGGATTTATCAACCTGCAATATACAATTAATGAGGTAATTTCACAATACAATATTTGTTCAGTTCTTCTTTCCAAATAAACAGGATAAAATAAGTGTACCAGCCAACAAAAAGAGGTAGAACAAGTGTACCAGACATAAAAAACCAGCGTTGAATGTACTGTAATGAAACGCCATTTTCTGGGTGAGTCCCGCAGGTTCCCCGAAGCTTACTAGGCTGATATGCCAATGTCAGACTTTGGCATCAGTCATGTGTATGGAGTTCTTATGGGTCTACCGGGGACTACGAGCCAGAACCTAGCCCCCCCTCTAGAGAGGCAAGGGGAGCAATGGCCTATAGAAACCCCCGTGGAATTGGAAGCATTCTATGACTGCCATCGACCGGGTTAGGAACCCAGAAAGGTAGGCATCCCAAAACAAACCCCTATTCTGGTGAAAATTGCAACCAAAAGCTGAACGAGTGGATAGAACTCCCCAAACAAAACTGAGCAAACTAGCATGACGTCACCCGTCGTCGAGCCGCTGTCTGCGCAGCTTCCCCCGCAGCTTCCCCCCCTCTCCCCGGGAGGGGGAAGGGGTAGCCCCCAGACTTACCGCGCCGGCGATCCACACCCCAGTTCTGAGGCTGGATGTTAAAACATACGAAAAACATGAAAAAGCTTAACAAAATTCTGATAGAGAGAGAGAGAGATCTAGGGGTGGTTCTAGATAGAAAACTATTACCTGATGACCACATAAAGAACAATCGTGCAAGGAGCCTATGCTTCATTTTCCAATTTCAGAATTGCTTTTAAATACATGGATGGTGAAACAGTAAAGAAATTATACATGACCTTTGTGAGACCAAAGTTAAAATATGCAGCAGTTGTATGGTGCCCAGATCTCAAGAAGCACAACAAACTAGAAAAGGTGCAAAGACATGCAACTAAATTGCTTCTGGAACTGAAAAACAAGAGTTACGAAGAGAGGCTAGAGGCGTTGCATATGCCAAAGCTAGAAGATACAGTAGAAGAAAAAGAGGTGATATGATCACTTACAAAATATTAATGGGAGTCGACCAAACTGACAAAGAGCAATTCCTGAAACCTGCAACGTCAAAAACAAGAGGTAGATGGTTGGAATAAGTGAGAAAGTAGTGGAGGCCAAAACCATCAGTAGTTTCAAAGCAAAGGTAGGTAATTACATATACTGGAGTTGGTCACCATTGTTATACCTTTCATAGTGTGGAGAGACATCAGCCATCAGAAGAACTGTAGAGCATTATAGGAAAATAAGGTTAAACACATCAAACAATGACACTCCCATTTACCATACCTTGCACACCATGTAATATCATGGAGGATCAGGATCAACACCACCACCACACACCAACACTACTGCTTCATAGATTTAGGTGTTCAGTGTTCCTCTTAAGTTGCCATATACAAACAAAACTCTCTATCCCTCTTCATAAATTGCTACTACCTAGACTTGTTCTCCCACAACATCCTGTACACTGTACACAATTAATCCTCGCTTCATTACACATTTGCCCACCATGTCCACCCCTCATCTTGGCAATCCATGCCACCTACTTTCAAACTCACCTTTTACCAATCAATATCCAATCATTCAAACTGACTAATACATCTCAGTAATGTCTCCTCAATCTTGCAACTAACTTATTTGTGGACTCCCAACCATTCCATAACATTTTCATTCTTTAAATTATTTCTTCTAACACTTTGTGTATATGCTGCTCAAATTATCTATTTATAATGCTCTAATTTTTTTTTAAGGTAATATCATACTAGTGTCTTGCATCTACACGTTTAAGCATTTTCATCCATTCATGCAGATTGCATCTATTTCTATGCTATGTTTTCATGTCGGGCTGTCATTACACCAGTCATTTTCCTTCCCTGCCTTTTTATTAGATTATTTTTTTATCTAATAAAAAGATATCTAAATTCAGATATTATCTAAATTTTTATCTAATTAAATTTTTTCCAACATTTGGAAATACAGTACAGTGCAGTAATTCAAACAACAGTAGGAATGACTAATCTTACCTTGTTGAGCACCAGAATGCTAGGTATAGTTGGGTGAAGGACCAAAAGTCTCAACACCGTGGGGTGAATGTCATGCCGTGTAAAATGGTTGGACACATCATGAACCACTGTTATTATATCGGCTTCTTGAAGTGATAACTCGGCTTCTGTCAACATAGAACGCTTCAATCCATGCCTGAAAGTTGCGACTTTTTACAACAAAAATAATATATAGTATAATACAAAAGAATATGAGCAGCTTCAAACATTATGAAATTAATATTACACAAAGAATAACGTTAGTAAACCTGCCTGCGTTAGTCTGAACATTCTCACACAATGTAAACACATGGTCAATACATATGCACTAACAAAGCCTAGATGCAAAAGGAACAAAGTCCCATGAAGAAAGTCTTTTGTACAATTTACAGTTCAGAACAAGCACAGAAAAATATTTATAAAAATAAATGTATTGTTTTTAATATTTGTTCTTAAAATAGAAAAGATGGACGACTCAAGACGAGTAGAACACCAAGAAAGGGAAACCGAGTACCCAAAAGAGCCACAGAGACAAGAAAAAGAACTGGCCCAAAGGCAGAGGAGGAAGGAAAGGAAATGCAAAAGGCAGGGCAGGGTCATAGGTGTCACCGACCCAACAGGCAGCATGACGGAGGCAGGACAGGTGATCGTCACCTCGAGGCAGGGGGCAACGAACAACCATCAACATCGCACAAGGCAAGACAGGGTAATGACGAATCATTACCCTGACAAATGACGAATCCATGGTACTCCTGAGCCTTACAGTTTTCCTGGGCCTGTGGGGTACATTAACCCTACAAGAAACACAGACACTGGGGCTAGCTAAGCCAGTAAACCCTGTCTGTTGTAGGCAAACTGACAACCAGATGTCGCTGTGAAACCTCAGGGCAACAGAGGAGGACCACCAACACAACCTAGGCAGACCTCCTTTGCCAAAGTAAGCGAATATACTAAAAACAAATAAAAACAAAAGCCCCTGAAGCAACACATTCAAACAAACCAATTGCCAGAAAGAATCGTTGGCTGCCACTGTATACAGGCTGGGGGGTCTGGTGGCTGAGTGGACAGCACTCAGGATTCGTAATTCTAGGGACCAGGGATCGATTCCCAGTGATAGCAGAAACAAATGGGCATAGTTTCTTTCACCCTGATGCACCTTATCTTATCTTATCTTATCTAAATTACCTTATCCCAGAAATAAAAAGGGAAGCAATAACCCCTAGCTGACTCCAAGGCCGGACAATCACTGAGCAGCAAAAGACACAGCAGAGTAGATCGCAAGGAGACTTGTGGAAGGTAACTCCAAGCCCCCAAGGGCAGTACTTACAGGGCACCTAGGGAAAGCAACCCTAGGCACATGCAGCCCGAGTACTGAAGAAATTACTCCTGACTCGCACACCACCGTAGAGACAGCCCCACACCACAAGGCACAGAACCCAAATATGTTGGAGTCAGAGGCACACGACCCTGCCAGTATCACATCAGCCACAGAACTGCAGGGTGGATAGCCTGCGTGAAGGTCTGGGGCTCCCCCTTCCCACTCCCGGGGAGGGGGGGTTGTGCAGACAATGGTGCGGTAACGTGATGACATCATGCTCGTTTGCTCGTTTTAATTTGGGGAGTTCTGTCCACTAATTTGGCCTTCAGTAGCAATATTTTACCAGAATAGGGGTTTGTTTTGAAATGCCTACCTTTCTTGGCGTCTGACCCGGTCGCTGGCAGACATAAAATGCTCCCAACCACACAGAGGTTTCTATAGGCCATTGCTCCTCATGCCTCTCTATGGGGGGCCAGGTTCTGGCTCGTGGTCCCTGGTAGGCCTAGCACTCCATGCACTTGACTGATGCCAAGGTCTAATACATTCATATCAGTCCGGGGAGCCGACGGGGCTCCCCCCAGAAAGGACTCCTATGACTGAAGTAACCCAGAAGTCAAAAGCCATCTCAGGTAGATAGCTTCAGGGAACCACTAAGGGGCTCCCCCTCCTCCTCCAGAAAGATAAAGTACCCCTCTATTGCCCAATTGTATTGAATCCCTGAGTCTAACTATTTCACAAACATTACACATGAGCACTTGTCTTTTACATGCCAAAACTGTTTTTTTTTTTATCTTTGTTACCAACGACTGATGGAATCTATATCATCAAAAGCTATTTCTTTTTCAATTATATTTTTTTCATTTTAATGTGTTAAATATGGGGTAAATGCACACAAAATAACTTTACGGGGAAGCTATTCATAGCTTTAAAAAATGAAGACAAGTTATCAGTCAATTTTAATAACTCGAGGAACAAGACTAACATGCAGTAGTACAATACAGTATTATCATGCTGAGGAACAATATGAACTTGAGAATGAGCAAATTTGTAACGGTGGCACAGAGCTACTATGGCTAAGGTATTCTAAAATGCTACATATTTACTGAAGTCATCTACCAATTGTGTGTGAAAATAAACAGTTAAAAACAACATTTGAAATTTCTGTCATGGGTTTTATTAACAACTTAAGTAAACTACTCAAATTTAAATGATCAAAATACTGTAGTATTGAGTTACTATATTCTACAATAAAATACATTATTCATCAACAAATATAATTGCAGCAAATTTTTCAGTACAGTACTTTGTAATCTCCTCGCGCGAAACCAGTCCTGGAGTATCGAGGAAGACCAGCTGTGTGGAGAGTGTATTGTAAACAGCTCGGGCACGCAGCTCAGTTGTATGCACCTTGGACGACACACTGCACACCTGCCCAAGGAAACACACATTACAAGAACAATACATAAGCCTTTTCCAATAATGAAATCAAGTCTCAAAAATACTTTTCCAAGACATACCTAAGGAGAAACTTATTATTTTCTGGGGGGAGCCCCTTCGGCTCCCAGGAGCTTACTAGGCTGATATGCTAATGTCAGACTTTGGCATCAGTCATGTGTATGGAGTTCAATGGGCCTACCGGGGACCACGAGCCAAAACCTGCCCACCCACGAAGAGGCAAGGGGAGCAATGACCTATAGAAACCCCGTGTGGTTGGAAGCATTCTGTGTCTGCCATCGACCGGGTCAGGCACCCAGAAAGGTAAGCATGCCAAAACAAACCCCTATTCTGGTGAAAATAATGCTACCAAAAGACAAACAAATGGATAGAACTCACCTAAACCAAACGAGCAAATGATCATGATGTCACACATTGTTAAATAAATATATTGTTAACCATTCAATGTGTTCCATTCCTGTGGCCCTGGTGTGGGACTAATCTACAACTAGACATTAAACTTCAGGAGTTTCTTTCCTGAGGCCGGGCCTAGCACCTGTACCAGGTTAGGCCTGTTATAATAAATTGTATTACTTAAACTAGGCCATTCCACATAGATTCATTGTTAAGTTATTGAATTTCATAATATTTTTCTTCTGAATAAAATTATCCATTTACTTCTCACTCACAAGACATAACAGACACACTATTTCTCATATCCTGGTTCCTGGAAAGGCCTCTATCAGGCCCTCTGCATAGTGGTTCTGTTCAACCAGTCAGCAGTTTGTCATTGCTCTACAGAATGTAGATTTTACTGCTTTGATGGCCATCATTGCTATTTAAGCCACGGCTGAGACAGTGGCTATTTAAGCCACTTCTGGTGGTCGTTTCTGATGTTGGACTTTTGTGCCATGCTGGATATCCCTCAACCTCGCCATGTTTGTGTTGTTCTGTGCTTGGGTGTTTGGTGTGCAGCTGCTGTTATTTACCCCAAGCAATACTCTCTCATGTATGCAAACGAAGAGTCACACTCTTCAGTCACAATCGACTTGATAATGGTCCAGGACGTACAGAAACGTCGTCGTCTCTTTACTTTCTAGTGTGTAGCTTGGTCAACATACTCTTTTGTAATTATTCTCCAATCAGTAAGCCCAGTCTGTCTTTCTCCATTTTCTAGAAAAGTTGAACTAATCTAACGAGGCAAAATTGTGAACAAACTTAGGGAGATAATGAGAGGACCATCCAGAAATCAAGCACTAAAGGTAATGAGAGGCTTTTGTTCTGTTGGGCATCCCCAGTTGCACCAGAGAAAGGGGATAGGGTAGTTAAGAAATCAGGTGACCTGGGTTGCTGTAGTCCTGGGTTGCTGTAGCCATTTGGTTGTGGTCAATAACTTTACATTTAGGGTACCTGTATCTACCTGTGACAATGATGGTTTATCTTGTTTACCTAGGAATGCCTAATTATACTATTCAATTCAGTCAGTATTTAAAATTCATATCAACTGTCTTAGCATAACATAATCCATTATTTTACAAAAACTCTCTAGAGTATTTCAGTACCACTCTCAAACTTACTCTCCAACCCATGAGTTTGTTGATGAGGGTACTTTTGCCACAGTTTGGTACACCCACAACAGCCACCTTCAGAAGTCGAGCATCTGGAGGAGAGTCAACTTCCTTCTGCAGCATACACCCCATCTCCTCCATTGTTCTGGGAACCTCACGCTGGTATGCATTTTCCCAGATCATATCATCCCCTAGATAGATATAAATGATTGATTGGTGGCTGGTGATTGATTGGTGGCTGGGATTAACAGACACATCACCTTTGATATTTTTTGCCTACAATATTTGTGAACTGTAGTGGGGTATATGAGAAATGTATTCTTTATGTATTGTAAGTGGATGCAATTTAATATGTGAGGGGGAAAGTTAATTAAAATAGCACAATATAAAGGTACAAATAAAATGATAATAAATACACAATATGCTATTGTCACAATTAAAATGAATATTTATATAACTTTTCAAAATCAAAGACCAAGCACTACACAAGTATTTTGAAAGTTTGAAGCAAGCTAGCTTATGCAGGAATTACATATATTGTATCTGCATGAAAAATAAAATACAAGCAAAGAATACATTTATCACTCACCCTGATTATAAAAAAAAAATAAAAAAATAAAATCAAAATGTTTATTCAAGTAAAAGTACATACATAGTAGATGAGTTACAAACATAATGTTGGATTTGTAGATAGAGCTAGTACATACAATACCTAAAGCCACTAATACGCACAGCGTTTCGGGCAATGTTTTTAGTTTCAAGACGAAATCAATTGTGCAGTGACTAAGTTATATACCTTAGTGCCAACTCAACCTCTACCGAGTAATAGCTCAGCCCATCTTCAGACCAAATCCATTATCATGAGAAAACATTCCCACCCCAAACCACATGGATAAGTTATCTAGATATCTGGAAGGTCTGAAAGCATATTTTGATTCCAGTAATAGTCTCCATATAAACTGACAAATGAACTTTTGTCATAAACAGAGATTATTCTCAAGTTATAACTTTAATGTAACAGAAATAGTTGATTTAAAATATAAAAAAAATGTATACTGAAAATGTTTCCTTTGAAGAATTTGGTTTTCTGCAAATGGAATTCATGGATACACTGAAACAGTTTTCAAATTACATATTTCATATTATCATCTATAATACATTGTATTAACGTAACCAAACATAATGAAACCTAACCTAACCATCAATAGAGAGAAGATAATAACACAAATTATGTAGTCATTCCCAATCCAATCCCTTGAGGGGATCTCCCTGAAGACAAGTTGGATACTTAAACCCTTATTAAGATCGTGGAATATGGGGGCAACATTGGCATACAATATCATGTTAAATTCACTTTGACCAAACATACACAAACTATACATATTAGTAAATACAGAGATAAAATATTAATTAAAAATACTACTGATCTCTTTGTCAGTATTTGTTATCTGACCTGTCTCAGTTTTTAATGGACCTATCCTTTCCCTAATCTTTGTTCGATATAAAACATTATTGTTTTATAACTGATGTTAACATTATCTATCTGAAGCTGAATTGCATTTGTCCATTTGGTTTCAAATCTGCCCGAAACGCTTTGCGTAATAGTGGCTTTAGGCATTGTATGTACTAGCTCTATCTATTAATCCAACAAACTTTGTAAAATCTCTTGTATGTACCTTACCTAAATAAACATTTATTTATTTATTATTTATTTATTAATATGTAGTAAGTCTTTTCTATGTTTAGTGACAGTTTATTGGTTGTTTACAAGCATTGGGGGACGGCATAAGGACCTGACAGGAACGCTATGCATGTTAGTGATTATGCAAAGAAACTACAAATACCAATCTTAGGTAATTTCACAAACTCATTGTGCCTTCTTGTGAATAAATTAATTATTAATATTATTATTATTAATACTTGCTACAGAGGTCAGAGAGCAGCTCTACCTGTAACAGTGGCCAGAGTTCGAGCATGTGCCAGGCGTCGATAGACACCACTGCCTACTACTCGCAAGAGGCACCGAGTCATCATTGTCTTCGTGTGCTGAACTTTTAATCAAAGATAACCGTTCCTTCAAGGTTATAATACCAAAAATGAGGGTAGCGATATACACGGCTTCTTGTTGTGTTGACGTCCGTCAGCTGCTGCCACTCTCGTACATGCTGGCGGACACCACACATTTCGTACACATCACAGACCACTTCACACACAATACAGATAACATACTCCTTGTGAAGGAGGAAATGTATGTTTACCTCTCAGAATGTTTGGCAATATGTTTATTTGTGATGTGTGTCTATGTATATATTAAAACGTTGTACTGAATGGGGTGAGAATAGCTTGAGCTACCTCATCCCTTTGTGTGTATTTTACCTCAATAAACTTATTTCAATTTCAATTTCAATTTCAATTTCACAATACAGACCACTTCGCACACAAAATTGGTCCCTACCTTTGAAATTGAAATTGATAATGAAATAAGTTTATTGAGGTAAAATACATACAAAGGGATGAGGTAGCTCAAGCTATTCTCACCCCGTTCAGTACATCGTGTTAATACATACATATTACCAAACATTGAGAGATAAACCTTTCGTATATCAATGATTGGTCAATATTAACACCCCCAATATTTGACCCCAATATAATGCTTGTAATTCAATTTCTTTCTTTATTATGCACCCCATACTCATCCCGTGAGCGGTGGTGTAAAGGATTACAGAGGCACATAATCGGTTTAGGAACTGAACCCTCTAGTTCTTTGTCTTTGATGTCCAAAGGGATTGGAAAGGATGGGGGAGGTAGAGGGATGGGGAGATGAAATTCAGGAAGAGGATGCGGGTGTAGAGAGAGAGGAGGTTTGAAAGTTCGGTGGCCTGTCCACCATGGGTTGACATATGTGTGTGTGTTGTTTGTTTGGGTATGTGTTATGTTGGGTTGTCAGTACATTGGCTGGGGGGCTAGTGTTTGTGACCTTGCTGGTGTCCTAAAGCACTAGAGCCGATGGAGTTGGCTGAAGGAGGTTAATCTTAGCAACATCAGGGTAGTTACACTTCTAATACCACGACAAAGGGTTTTTTGGTTTTATATTTTTTTGTAGTAGTTTTATTTATTTATTTATTTTCTTTATTTTTTTTTCTTTATTCTTCATTTGGTGTAGATCGGGTCCGGGATGGGCCACTCATCTGGGTCGTCTGGCAGGCCGCTTAGTATTTGAGGTCTTGGGAAGGCCTCATCATGGATGTGTCTGATCACTTTTTGTTGGAGAGTGATTCTTCCGATTGTGTGTGGTGGTTCGTGGATCTCGTAGTCGCTGGTGGTGTTTTCTGCTACGTAGGGATCTTCGGGGTCTGGGACATACATGTTCTTCATGCGGTACAGCTGTCTTCTGGCCAGGTAGCTGAGCCTGGTGTTCATTGGTTTCATGTTGAGCGTCTCGTAGATTTGGTCAGTTCTTATCCTGTCCATCAGTGTCAGGCCCTCCACAAAGCGAAGTGCTTTATTTTGTACTCGTTGGATCTTCAGCATGTTGGATTTGTTGGTGAGGTTCAGGGGGACGTAAGGGTATTCCAAGCTAGGCCTTATGATCATTCTGTACAGGTGGAGCTTGATATGGGATGGGGCTTGCTTGAAACGGAAGAGCCTCGCCAGTGAGCCCCGGGCCAGCGCTGTCTTTGGGATACGTACTGGCAACACAATTCATATTGTTTTTCACTGGCAACTCTGCTGTATGAATATCATGCTTTGAACATGTAATTTACTTCATGTTCTCTTCCATCCTACCAAATTTCATGAGAATCTGAGATGATAGGGTTGAAAGTCTACTTTTGTGTGATGATTTGGCATGGAATGACCCCAAACAGATCATGCAACAGAGTTTGAAGGAATTGTGCATGAGTGCGGCGATGGTGCCAGGATTTCCCATTAAGAAAGGCTCAGGTTGTCACAACCTGACAACCAGGTTGTTAAAAGGCTCAGTTGTCACAACTGAAGTGGGGCCATTCCAGGTGACAAAGTAGTCACCATTGTGGATGTGGGTCTCAACCTTGCCAAGGAAGTGGGAAAGGAACTAGAGAGGATCAAGTGGGGGAACCAAAGATCCAGGCCAGGCCCAAAAGCCAGGTCAGATTTGGACTCATCGTAGCCACGGCTACAGAGCCCAATCTTCCATCACTGACTAGATGGGCCTGGTCATCCACCCAACAAGCCTGTATGCATCATCCTTTCACAAGTTTTGGTCCCCGCAGCCAAGGAATACCACCTACCAGGGCAGCAAGGGAAACCGAGAGCTGGCCAGTGCAGGAAGGGGCATGGCGTCCCAAGCGGTGCCTCCTATTTAACAGAGCAGTCCTATACCGATGTAGGAGCGTAGTCCTCTTATACCATTAAGAGGACTACTCCTAGAGTTAACATAGTCCTCCTCCTATACCAATTTAGACCTTTTTCTCATCCCAGCCTGAACACCCAACCAAACCTCAAGGGGTGGCCCTTCCAGCATATGGCCTGATGATCCAAACAGATGTATATGTTTTGTTATATTTTGCACATACTGTGCAATACCAGAAATGGGGCAGAAGGGACCAAGGCAACCCCCACCAGCCCCAGGGAGTTGTATGTAACCCCCATCACAGCAAGGCAAAACTCTTTATGGGGATAGTGATTAAAAATAGACAATTTAATCTGTGTTCTCTAAAGTTTATTTCTCAGATCACAGCGGCCATTTTACAGCATGGGTAGTAGTCATTTATAGTTGGAAGCATAAAGCTAAAGAGGAAAAAACCAATTGGGAATAGCTATGCCACATGCCACCAACGGATATACTGAACATATCCTAATTACAACTTTTATAAAAAATATGAAGTGTATGATGTTCACAACATGCAATAAAAAAATTAATGAATTGAAATACAATTACATCTTTTTACACAAGACTGCCCTGGTAAAAATCCCATACAAATGTGAATAAACTGTTAAATTACTGTAATTCTTAAATACAGTTCCTTAATCTTGCCCTGTACAAACTATATATAAAGAAAAAAGTGATAGATTACTTTGTCATCATTAGCAAAGATATCTAGAGCACTATTCATCATAGAGTGGTGTTTGGTCTCCTCCAATGCTCATGTTAGCAGGTGAATGGATGGTTTTAGGTGTTGAACGAGCAGAGCGAGGAGTAGCACGTGGGTTGTCATAATCATGGTAGGGGCGAGGTGTGCGGTCATCATAACGTGGAGTACGGCGAGATCCATCGTCAGGATATCTGGGACTAGAGGGGTATCTAGAGTCACGATTATCAGAGTACCGAGGAGTTGAGCGACCACCATCATGGTGTCGTGGAGTCATCCTTCCACTATCATGTCCACTACTCCCACCCTTGGCTTGTACCCAAGCAGCTGCTGCCATTTTCCAGTCCATTTGTTCTGTTCGGCTACTAACTGGAGGGCCAGAGCGAGATGGCTGAGGCAAATGTCCTGTAGATGGACGATGTGAGGGAGTTCGGTTACCACTACCACTATATACAGGGGTTTGTGATCCACTATAACGAGGTGTAGTGGATGGCCCAGGGGTGGCATATGGTGTCATAAATGGTGTCTGACCTGAAGGTGTATAAGGGGTATTAGCATAGTTTGAGTAACCCTGAGAAAAACCTCCAGGAGTGTTGACACTATACGGCGTATTGGTGGCTGCCTGGGAGAGGTTATGAAGCATGTGTGGATTTAAGTTCTGAGCAACTTTCTGGATTGTGGAGGCATCAACACCCATAAGATTTGGTGTTGTGCCACCCATGTATGGTGTGCGTGTGGACATCATTCCTGGTGTTGCACCTGGCAATGCTCTACGGAAATTTTGCTTAAACCATTTTAGTAGTCCAGCAAGGTTTGGATATTGCATTCTTTGCCTAAACTTGAAACCTTCAGGAGTGACAGTTACAAATTCATGGATCACTTTCACTCTTGGTAAATATGACAAGAGAAACTTCCCTGGCAAATCCTTTCTTGGTGAAAAGATATACGGAATTGTCTTCGGGTTCTTCTTTTTCTCTTCTTTCAGTAGCTCAGCTGCTTTCTCCTTATTGCCCATGATGGACTCTTTATAATATTTATATTCAAGGATTTGTCTTACATTACTGGCCATGGGTGATATGTATCTGGCAATAATTTCATCCAAATCCTCAAATTCTTCATTTCCAATCCATAGCTTCTGACCAAGAGAGAAGTCATTTTGCTTATCCTGTTCCAGCACGTCGATGTGCTGACATATTCCTTCTGTGACTTTCCAGGTAGCAGTAAGATGATTAATTCCTTTACTTGATGGTCGTATGATGACCTCTCCTTGCTCCAGTTGCTGCATAACCTTTTCTGCTTCATTATAGTCAATGTTTCTAAAAGATGGATGAGCAATCACTCGCTTTTGATACTGAGTCTTCTTTTTGTCCATCTTTTTCCTGTCTACATTCAAATCTTTCTCTTCAGCTTCATGGTCATAATAGGCATCCTTTGGAACCTTCCACTTGTTATCTCGGTCTTGTAGGTCTGATGTTCGGGATGTGAGCTCAACCGAAAACTTCTCGGGATCAATTTTCATGATACGGCAGAGAACAAGACCATCTCGTCTCACTCTTTCTGCTGGATTTGTCACCGTTTTATCCGACAAATTTTTTATGCTAATAAAACCTGATATCCCATTATCTAATCGAACTCTAATCCCTATGGCTTGACCTGGACAATCACCAGCATCAAAATGATTCCACACTTCACTTAGTTCAGGAAAATCATTTTTTAGACAGAAAGGACACTGCCAAAGACCTGTGTCTTCATTTCTGACAGGATTGGCATTATCCAGTTGATCACCACGGGGTTTGCGATGAATAAAGTTTGTGACCGAAACCTGAACAAGCTTACCGACATAAAAAGTTTCTGGCGACTCCTTAGTCAAGATGTTGAAAACTTCTTCTGGAGTTGGAGACCTGAACGGTAACCTAAAATCTCTGTACCTATGATTAAGCTCATGTCTAATATCGTACAAAGTTGTGTTCTTCTTACCAAAGCCCTGATTCTGTAGTTCAGTAGCAAAAGCTTCAAGGTCAAGCTCACTGAGTCTCTCTGGTGTTTCTAAGATTTCCTCCAAGGCCTCTGCAGGTTTACCCTCTTCATCCTCATATTCTAGTGCATCAACAGCCATTTTTCTAGCCCAGTCATAAGCTTCTGGGTGAATTCTGGTAGAATCTAGAACCTCTATATAATTATCACTATCACCCAAAGCATTGGTATCAATCTTGATAAATCCTGCACAGTTAATGAATACCTTAGGACCCATATGGAAGTTGACAACTAACTGGTTTCTATTTTCTAGACGTTGATTATTCTGCTTCATATTCTTTATAAGCAGGTTGGCCTTTCGTGGTCCTAATCCACAAACAAATTGGACCAAGTTCTGTGTATAAGGATATGCTACAGCACGATTCAAATCTACCCCAACTTCATTTGTGCGGTTGACAAATTCAGTGTACAGAGCATCAAGTAGCTCTGTAGGGTTTAACTGATCCTGTAAACTGTGGAATTTAATGTTAAGTAATTCTTCATCAGTATTACATAGCTGTGAGAATTCAATCAATGGATCCTGAACACGTCGACCAACTGATATAGCCTGTCGTAATAGTGGAGGGTAGTCAAGGAAGTCTGCTTCTCCTTTTTTTGACATTGCATAAATATGAGCCAGGTCATTGTCAATGATTTCTGCATTTATTTTAGGAAACTGTTCTTGTTCTTCAAGATCTTTGAGGATTTGAATCAAGTCTTCCTTAACCATGAGAGCTTCTCGAGATTGTCCACATATGGCAATACAATGTGGTTTACGGCGAATTATAAAATCCTGCATGCGCCTAATATCGCTTTCTTTAGCCATAGCATCTCTTTCATTGTAAGCATTACGCCGTTTGAGCAAATGTGGGAGACGAATATATTCACAACAATCGCCATCAATGTCAATGCAACAACCAAATGCTGCTTGGGAAAGGTCTGGAACAAATGCAATAGAAAATACTCTGAAACCTTTACTAGTATCCCAGTCATCTTCATCTTCATCAGAAAAGTCTCCGGGATTATAGGGTGCAATTTTAATCCAGTTATAGAGTTTACTGCAACACTGTTCCATCACATGATCTTTTGATTCCTGAACCAAACGTTGAGTGAGTTCCCTTTTAAGATCTTCAATAATCCGTTTGAAGGTAAATTCAATTGCCCGGCCTCTCAGGTCATTCCAGTCTTGGACAACTTGGGAAAACTCATCCTTGTAATACAACTGTTTCATTTCATCAAGATAACTCATGGTTGTATTCCCTTCAATGGTATCAGACAAGCTAATTGTCAGCAGTTTGTCTTCAACACCACATTTGAGACGAAGGAACTGATCGCCCTGCAGATCAGTGACTGGTTTATCTTTCAAATATTTAAGTGCATAAAGTGAATGATGTTCATCAATGATCTTCACACCCTGTGGGGTGGGCCTGCTGCTGATCCTGGCACGTTCAAAGTATGCCTCTCTAACTGTACGTCGTACAAGGGGTTCACAAGCCAACTGCCAACCAACCATCCTAACAGCTGCTTCAAGGACACGCTCTGGGGTGCTGCACATTCTGAAAATACAGTTTTCATCATACTTCACAGGTAATACTTAATAAAAATACCATTAGTTTAAAAACGACATTATACCAAAAATGACATTAAACCAAAATACGGAGTATGCGGCATGACACAAACGGCGTCAATAAATAAAAAAAAATTGTAGAACTTCCACTTATTGTCCGAATACTATGGGACTTTTTTTTAAAACGCGTGACAACTTCTGCCCATTCTCTGTATACCCTGACCCCGCCGATGTGGGCGCCCACACGGAGGTTCACTGTTCTCATGACCTCACTCTTGACAGTCATGGCCTTCTCTCGAGTCGAAAAGTTTCCCCATTCTGGTTATTTTATCTCAAGTATTTGTTACCGGCTTTATAAATGGTGCAAATAGAGCTTCCAGATGAATATTGATCAAGAACAAAGTCAATCCATGACGAAAGCATTGAAAGAAACACGTATGAGGGAAAAGTTATTGAGTTTTCGACAAAAGTATAGAAAAAGTGAGATTATATGTTCTTATATGCCAATATCCCTTTACAGCATTCTATTGCAAACAATTTGATACCAAATCGAACGGCGTAGCACAAAAATTGAGGTGAGAAAGTTGAAAAGAGTATAAACATTTTTGTGTGGTGGTGAGCTCTCGGCTGGTCTAAAGTAGTACAGTATAGGGAAGTGAGACTTGTATAATTTTGTATGCAAATATCTGTTTACAGCATTCTGTTGTGAACAATTTGATACCAAATTGAATGACATACCATGATAATTGAGGTGAGAAAGCTGAAAAGAAAATAAACATTGGAGAGAAGTTGTGTGCTCACGGGAAACGCTCGGCTGACCTTTCGGTTTGCAGTGGGTCGCCTGCCGGGCCAGCGAAAGTGTTAAGGATTCATAATGCTGATGTAACATATGTGTGAAGCTACCTCAGTGGCTAGCAACAGGGAGTCACTGTTCAGCCCCTCCAGAAACAAAAATATAAATAGCTTAACATAAAATACAGAAACTCATGGTACGGTATATACAGCTAAATCATTCAAGCGCCCAATTACTTACTTGGAAAGGTGCTCCTCAGCTTCCTTCGTGGAATCCTCTGGGCACTGCTCAACATCAAAGCGCTGATAGTTATCACGGAGGTTCTCACCAAACTGCTCAGGAGTTAGACCAAATTTCTTTGTAAGTGTCTCTGAAAGTTCAATTGAATTTGGAATAAATAAATAAAATAAATTAAATTTAAAACAAGTTAAAGGTCAAACTTTATGATATTTGAAATCCATAATATGGCATTTCAATCACACACTTTTTTTAGAGTACCACATATGCAGGTGAACATGTCGATCCGGCGAATAGGTCGACCCCAAAAATTTTGAGGTGTAATTCAGGTTTAGGCCTATATTTGCCAGATAAAACAACCCCCTAAATAAGGCAGCATCACTTCCCCAGCTCACCGTATGGAAAGAAAACACTACGGTATATCATTAATATACGGTAACTTAACGAATATTTACCGCACAAGGTTAAGGTGCTAGAATTAGTTCGTTCAGCAGCTATGTCTACCTCTCTTGCCTATGCTAAACTATTGCCCAAGTTTGTTTTGTTGGTATCAGTCATAGGCTACACAAATAAACATGAATTACATAGTAGAAACAACATGGCATTCAAAAATATTACAGAAATACTGGCAATATAGAATGGTAAGATCAAATGCCAATACTGCTGCAACAACTTCTATAAATGTTTGATGGAAGAGACAGCCTGTATGATAGTTTTCCCCATGATCCCATAGCTCAACAACTGGCTGCTTGGTGTTGGTGGTGCCACTGGTATGCCGATCAGCTGTTCTCAATGGCGAGATTGCAGGGCTATGTTTTCTACTACTGTACTGTAGTACAGTATTAGTATGTGGTAACCATTGTGATATTGTACCATTGTGTAGTGAAATTTGTTTTCCCGATAATGTAGTTGAAATTTTCCGTTTTTTCCTGATTTGTTTTCTTTTAAAACATTTTAGTTGCGAGTGAGTTCTAACTCAAGAGCAAATCAGCCTCACCTAATATTAATAATCCTACGGTAACCTACCCTATGAGTTACTGCAAGTCATCGATATTATAATCTCTATGTTAAAACGACTTACCAACCATGAGTTTCAGTAGGAAATAATTATGATGGGCTGCAGGAGTTATGGAAAGTGGTGCACGTGTAAATTGTTCACATTTTATATTCGACGGACAAGTTGACACCTGGTGTTGGAGTGAGATTTTTAGGCTTCAAATGTTGATTTATACACCGGCATATACAGTATATCTGTGCATACTGATGTTCTAGACTTTTTGTGATATAAATATTACCGACAACCCAATGCATCACTGCACATCAAAAAAAGGTAATACTGTATAAAAAAATACAAATATAATCAAATATGTTCAATGTTTTTTAATGTTACTACTAGGTGCAAAATTTATGGTGCTAGGCTGACCTTAGATTGTGGTTACATTATCATCACTCACAAGGCCTGCTTTTATTGGCTCCAAACTGTGCATAAACGTGTAGATTGTTATACAGTATACAGTAGTAGGCAGCCTTCAGTCTCGGGAGACTATGGAGTTGCGCTCTGGTTGCTTTCCAGGGCGCAAAACCTGGATAAGTTGATATGGAGGAGAAGCTATTACCCATGCAGCAGGTCCCCTCCCTCTCCAAATTGCTGAAATTAGCCAATGGAAAGGCAAATGCCAATGCGCATGGTTCCAGGACCGTCGCAGGAACTGCCAGAATGAGGTCAAAGTCAACAACGAACTGCCTTAGGAGCCCCAACTCCGGATAATTCCTCAAGGTTGACTCCTGAAGCCTTTCCCAAGAGGGGTATAGCCGCAAGGCAGCGTTAGTTTAGAATCAGGGCTTTCCTTCCCCCTAGATGTGTTGCCTTCCCAGACTAACGAGTCCCATCTACCCGGAATAGATGTATATAGATTGTTTTATATACTGTATAACAATCTATACAGTATACAGTATATAGATTGTTAATATAACATGTATACAGCATAATAATAGCAAAAATATAAGTCCAAATAATATAATAGGCACATATTAGTGATGTGAATGTTTTGTGTGTATTGATATTATGCACAATATTGTGTATATATTATATACACTTCTCAAATTACACACTATTGCATAATATAACCCACAAAAAGCAGTTAAAAACAAGTTAGTGACACTGAAATAAATTAGTATAAATATATTTGCAGCAACTCCTGCCTGGCCTGAACGACCTCCACAGGGTGCCTCGTTCATCAGAGCTCATGAATCAGTGATGTCATTACAATTTTCCTATCTCTGCACCACAGCTGAAGTTTTGCTACATACATTTTTTTTGTTCTTTTAGTTTTCTGTGATCAGGAAATACATTTTAACATTATTAGAAAGAAAAATATTTTTGCATTTACTGTTTTGCACCACCGAGTTGTCATTAAACAGGCGCACAGTGCAGTGGTTAATATTCCCTGTTATACCTTTTATATATTTCAACCATGTTGCCAGTTACTCTTCATCTTTCTAGAAAATGTACAGTAAACCACTCTTCATATGGGTGGTTTCTAATTCCTGGGATTAATTTTGTCATCCATCTAAGTACACATTCAAGAGAATTTATGCTTACTGTATAGTATAAAGGACAAAAGTGAACTACATAATCTCAATGTGGCACTAAAACAAGCAAACGAGAAGATACTTACCAATACCTGCTTTCCGAAGAAGTTCATACTCGTGTCTTCGAACAGCTTTTTTCAAAGCTTCGGAGTCTTCCTCGGGTTCATTATTTTCTTCCTCCACCTCTTCCTCTATTTCAGTCTCCACTTCTGTTTCAACTTCCTCTTCCTCTTCTTCCTCATCTTCCTCTTCCTCTCTCTCTGAACCTTTATTTTTTTGTTTATTCGCACTTTGCACATCTTTTCCTGAATCAACTTCCATTTCTATCTCCCCATCCTCAATGACAGCATCATTTTGGTCCCTTTCAGCATTGTCACTTTTGTTTCCTGAATCACTTTCCCTGTCCTTCTCTGCATCTTCAACCTCACCTTCCCCTGTATCTTTGTTCACAGTTTTTTCTGCATCTTTGTCACCAGCTTCCTCTGCAACTTCAATTGCAGTTTTTTTAGCAACTTCATTTACATCTTCACTTGTGCTTTTCTCAGCGTCTTCACTTGTCCTTTTCTCAGCAACTTTGTTTTTACCTTTCTCAGCATCATCATTGTCATCTGCCTCTGAATCTTCATTTTCGTCTATCTCTGCACCTTCGTTCCCATCCATCTCATCATCCTCACTTCCAGCTTTCTCAGCATCTTTATTTCTATCTTTCTCAGCATCTTCATTTCCACTTTTCTCAGCATCTTCATTTCCACCTTTCTCAGTGTCACTATTGTCTTTTCCTGCATCACTGATCTCTTTCTCCTTATTCTGGCTTTTCACTGTATCAACTTCAGCATCCCTTACTGATTCATCATCTATATCTCGTTCAATTTCACTACTATTTTTGTTTATGTTGTCGTCGTCCTCATCTTCATCTTCAATGATCAGATTTGTCTTCTTCTTTTTCTTCTTCTTCCTCATTACTTTTCTCAAGACCTTTGGAATAAAAAATCATTAAGAACACTATTCCTATGAGTCATCATAACAAAAATATGTGTTCTATCAATGAAGCTGATGATAAAGGATCTATATATAGCCCGATAAAAAAATTGTTGGTTTTTATTCAAAAAGAATAAACAAATTTATAATTTTAAATACAGCCATTATTGCTTGAGGTAGTCCTTATTACCAGTGTAAAGGTTAAGTTGCATTACATCACTTAAGCACCATCGCCAAAAGACAGTACTGTGTGTAGATTTGACCATTACACCTCAAAGTAGAGATAATTATCACATTTCCATGTGTAAATACATTTTTGTTTTATGTTCTAATGTTATTGAATAAATTTGTATGTTAAGCACATGATGTTTTAAGAAATCCTTTCTCCCTCATATTACACTTTTGTCAACTTGGTCCCATAATAAGATCCTCTGCCATATACTACTGTATCCCTATTTAATAAATTCTTTCTTTTTGATGAACTAATCACTCTGATAACTAAGGCAGTGTTTCTGATGTTACAAATATTTCACTCAGAAATGCACAATGGCCATGAACAAGTGCACAATCTCAGGACGTGCCAGGCGACCACGTCAGATGCAAAGAAGTCTTTGTGGGGTGGCCATCCCCATCACTGCCACCAGCACTACAGAACCTGGAATTAGCTCAAGCTATCATCATATGCATACCAGATACTGTATGCAGCAGCTATGATCTGATTGGCACACCACCCAGCTAACAGGTCGCCCACAAACAGGTCACCCCAATGGTCCTGTGGACCATGGTTGCCCAGCAAGTCAAGGTGTGATCAGCACAAGTTCTCATCATGCAGCTAGCCCTGGCCCTATTTCTACAACTCTGGCACTTCCTGTTCAGCTGTACCCACTTCCAGCTCACCCCTGGATATCTTGTCCTGAATATTGAATAAATAAATGAATGATTACTCTGATCTCCCTACACCACCAGGTAGAGATCAGGCACGACCTATATCTGGCCAGATCCCAAAGATTTTGTGCAGTTGCTCTAGGCATTTTATGTTGTTAATAATTACTGTAAGCAACATGTAATGTCTGTCCTAGGCCTGTTCTAGTCTAGCTGCACCCATTAGTGGTCCATCATTAAAGTAACCTAGGACAAAGATTGGGTACAAAGTACAGCTGACACAGCAACATCAGAGGCCAAGACCTATGCAGTCCCCCCCCCCCTTCCTGCTGAGTGTCCCATGCCCTCTGTGAGCAATCAGTACATACATAGCTCAAGGAGACCCAGGATATGCACAACAGATTCCAAGTGCAGATGAGCACAAAAGTCATCTACTACAAGCACTGCCAACAACAGAGGAAATTGTCCATGGAGCTGCACAAAACCCATGTCCTGAAAAAGAGCAGGAGCAAACAGGCAGCCAGAGAGGGGTAAAAGAAACACCTGCACCACAGTCAACACCTCATGCCATTCGAGTATGTGACAACAAAAACTGCACCAAGCATGAACAAGAGATTGTCTGCCAGCCAGGAGGACTCCAGAACCTCGTAATGCATCCAGTACGGAGAAGTAATACCAAACTCAAAAGAGAAAGAATCCATTGATGAGGCATAAAACCTGGTATAAGCCAGGTTTCACAGAAGGTACATAAACAGAGCCACCCAAAAAGAAGCCAATGTTTATTCTTTTACTGAATTTTCTATAGGAAAAGTAACATCCTATTAAGACAAGAAAAACCACTTGTGTTATCCATTTACTTGAGACTTGTGCATTTGTTGCCTGAAGTTCAGAGATGAAATAAGTAAATAATATGAAAATGCTTTTAACTTAAAATGGCCATTTTTTTTTAATACCAATCTTCCTAATTGTAACAAAGATAACGAAAGATGCAAAGGACTATGACTGCACTAAAGGTAGTTCCACATATTTTTGTCTAACCTTTCCAGTAAATTAACGTTTATACTGTATTGCTACTTGGTAACTAGTGCCACAAATCTATTTCAAAACCAGCATTTAAGAATAACTTTCACACACCTTAACAACCCTGGTGACTCTTGTTGTGGTCCTCTGTTCTCTGCGCTTGGTTTTCATATGGTCACGCATTGCTGGCTGATCTTTGCCATAGTACAACAGGAAGAATTTGTAATAATCATTGAACTGTTCTGATGTCTCAATCTCCTCAATTCTGGAAAATAAAAAAATTAAGTTTATAAGTGCTTAATCTTGAGTATCCAGAAAAATCAGACATACAAAAAGTAGTACATTTTGAGCTGGAGACTGTTTAGGAAGAATGTGTATTGGTATAGCAAAACTATGTGAAGGAAAAGTGGACTCAATCAAAAAAAACCTGTGCAGTAAAGGGAGGGAGTATGGTAAAGGGAGGGAGTCAGTAAAGGGTTTGATTGGGAATGTTGAAGAATAGAGTATAAGGAGCGAAGACGCAACCGGGGGACACAGACACCATCTTGACCTGACACGAGGAATGGCGACGACCAGTCCTTGCTTTCCCGGGGGATTTCTTCTGCCATACCCTAATATAAGCCACTGGATTGTATTAGCAGGGGATGCAAAAAAGGGTAAAGTACACCGACAGTCTACTGAGCAGTTTCTGAGAGAGTGTCCAGATTTCCTAGGGATTTATATACGTGTGACACTGGCTGACAGACGTAGTGCTGGAATGCACAGTTTCAGTTTTTGACTAAGAGCCATAGGGAGACCAGAACCCTGTTTGGGTGATAAGATATCAAGTTTTCCTTCAGAATAACCTTGAGTTGTAAGGAGTGAATTTATCTCGTGTAATATTTTGTGTCTGTTTAAAAATATAACTTTGTCATCTTCTTTCTAAGCTTTTCCCCAATTTCTTGAATTCCAATTGGCTCAAATAAAAGACTATTCCCCTAGATATTAAAATACGTGACAGGAAGCACAAAACATCCATGAGGTAATGTTATATAGTAGCTGCTAGGATATATAGAGGCCACAGCAAACCTCCAGTCAGATGTTAATCAAGTCTTTCAATGGGCCACAGAAAATAACGTGATATATAATGTGATAAGTTCCAATTATCGTGCCATGGAAAAAAAACAAAAATATAAAAACAAACCACATATAAAACACAGCCAATCTACATTATTGAAAGAAAATCAGTGTTAAATGTCACATATTGCCAATTTCTGGGTGAGCCCCGATGGCTCCCTGAAGTTATAATGCTGATATAGTGCCAAACTACTATGCCATCAGTCACGTTCTTTTAGTGCCTATCATGGACCACAAGCCAGAATTCCCCCCCCCCCCCTCCCTTTTAGTGAGGCACATAGAGCAGTGGCACTATGGTAAAATTGTCAGTAAATGTTAATCATATCCACCACCACTGGGGAAGCACCCACAAAGTCAGCGAAACAAAACAGATCACTGCTGCTTATAAAAAATATTAATACATAGGCATTGGACGAAATGTGTTACAACTATGCCAACAGGAACTGTAAACTTCCAGGAATGGGCAGACAAATGGCAACTAGATTTCAAATAAGTGTGAAGTAATTAATAATTATTTAAAATTAATGTAAAGTAATTAGCTGGTGAGACTCAAATGTATGTTGAACTTTACATATACTAGCCATTCAAAAGGCTTTACAACATGCAAATGCTGAACATCAACCACACAGTATCATACATACATACACCCTCATATCCTTTGAAAACAGAAGAGTAAGGGGGGAGACATAACCACCTACAAAATTCTCAGGGGAATTGACAGGGTAGACAAAGAAACAACTCTTTAGCATGGGTGAAACATGAGTAAGGGGGGACAGGTGGAAACTTAGTACCCAAATGAGCCACAGAGACATTAGAAAGAATTTTTTCAGTGTCAGAGTAGTTAACAAATGGAATGCATTAAGTAGTGATGTGGTGGAGGCAGACTCCATACACAGTTTCAAATGAAGATTTGATAAGAGCCCAGTAGGCTCAGGAATCTGTACACCTGTTGATTGACAGTTGAGAGGTGGGACCAAAGAGCCAGAGCTCAACCCCCACAAGCACAACAAGGTGAGTACAATTAGGTGAGTACAGATTTAGTGCAAGAACAAATGTTCTTGCATTAATGTTAATGTACACATTTGATGACCATGACCTCAATGTCAAAGTCCTGGTAATCCCGTCATGGATCTTTGGCATGGTTGATTCAATCTGTTAAGCCCAGCACTCGCCTTGTGCAAGTTTGAAGGGACATCCTCTTCTCTACCAACAACTTCAGATGTAGGTTAGAGCTTTGTTACAAGCACTCATCAGGCCACATAGGGTCAAGCCTGTTCCTTCTGTTGCAAAGTATGGCACCAATGCTTGCAGCTGTGTTGAATGCCCTGAGGAGGATTCGGCTCCCTCCGGGCTCCGTGCCCTGGCTCAACTCTGTTCCCCGATGATTTATTGCCTGAACCTAGACGAAAAGGGTCACTTTGATCCAACACCCTTTGGCGCTGGGCACTTCGAGCAATTCGGTTTCTAGTTCATCAGATTTGGTTCTCTGATTAGTTCGTGTGCGGAGTGTGTCCAACGTTCTTGTGAACAGGTTATCTCCTTCCATTCCTATGGAGCAGCCCTTTGACAGTGTGACCTTCTGTTGGATCACAACATTCATTGTAGTGATCATTTCCTGATCACAAGGCTATTGCAGTGGATGTATTTCAACAGTACTGGTTGAGGTGCATTTGCTTTTTCTACTGGTTCAGTTGTTGCTCCAAGTTCTTTCCATTCTTGAGTTGTACTTTGGGAGGGGTGACCCTTCTGGCTCCTTGGTAACCAGCCCTGCCTTGGTTTCTGGTACTTCTAGTCTGGTGTTCAAATCTAGGCATTTTTCTGCAACATAGCCTCTCAGCAGATCTGCCCAACAATGTACTGTACTTCACTGTTTCAATCGTCTCCTCTGCAAGTCTGGAATTTTTAACATATCTCTCGCCAAATGGGTGACTGATATGTTTGTGTCCCACCTGCATCTTTCCTCACAGCAGCAGTATGAAATTGTATGGCACTCACTTTGCCACTCTCTCTCCATCGTTTTTCTTCTGTTTTGGTCAAGGTTGGTCTGTCCTTTCTATCTTGGTTGTTTCTAGTTTGGCATCTCATGCCTAATATTGTCACCTCTTATCACTTAGCGTTGGATGAGCCACAATTCCTTGAGTTTGGTGTCAACTATTCCTTGGCGCTGTTTCACACGTTGTCTCTTGCTTTTTTTTCTCTCCAAGCCAGCTCATGCTCCTCTTGTGCGGTTCTGGTCTCTTGACTAGATGTTGGTCTTCCTCATCTTGACTTGTTTTATGGTTTCCATTCGGTTTGTAATATCTTTCTAAAAGCTGTGTTTTGGTTGGCTTCCCAGCCTCTGGTTGGGAAGCTTCAGGCTTTTCTTCGGAGGTAGGGGTTTTGTTCCTTTGACCCTGGTAGGCAGTTTGAGCCTTCTCCTTTTCTGATGAAGAATGAATCGGTAAGCTTTCTGAAGGGTCCTGGATTGTACCTGGTCCATTGGCAATTGGTGCTTCGTTGGCCTGGCTGGGGTAGCATCACTTGTGACTGGTGGCTACACTACCTACGGGTCACCGGTTTTGCGTCGGTGGATGCCTTATTGGTTGACCCAGTTTTCTTAGTTCCCTGCTCCATGTCTCATTTCCCAGATTTTCCGTAGTCATCAAATCTTGCCAATGAAGTCTACTTTCGGGCCAATGATGTTCGCAAGTATGCTGGGTTGGCTGCAGTCTTCTCCAACATGTCCTGGGATGATATTTGGGATCGGGGATTTTTGGCAGAACAGGATTCTGGTGGCCTGGTATTTGGTTAATGACCAAACAACAATGAACAAGACCCAGTGCGTCTTGTGTTGCCTTAGGCCCATCTCACGCCCGTGGGCCAGATTCACAAGTACTTACGAAAGTGTACATCATTCCTCAATCTTTGACGGCTTTGATTACATTTATTAAACAGTTTACAAGCATGAAAACTTCCCAATCAACTGTTGTTATTGTTATAAACAGCCTCCTGATGCTTCGGAGCTCATTAACGGTTTAATAATTGTAAACAAAGCCGCCAAAAATTAAGAAAAGATGTACAGGTTCATAAGTGCTTGCATATCTGCTTCATGAATCTGGCCCCTGGATTCTTCTTCTTTGTCCTAGTGCATGCTAGGTCCACGGTTGTTCAACACCCTCCCAGCAAGCATAAGAAATATTGCCGGAACAACCATGGACATCTTCAAGAGGAAACTAGATTTATTCCTCCAAGGAGTGCCGGACCAACCGGGCTGTGGTAGGTATGTGGGCCTGCGGGCCACTCCAAGCAACAGCCTAGTGGACCAAACTCTCACAAGTCAAGCCTGGCCTCGGGCTGGGCTTGGGGAGTAGAAGAACTCCCAGAACCCCATCAACCAAGTATCAACCAGGTATGCTGCCTCTCTTCCTCCCTGGTAAGTTCCATTTTTGTTCTCTGTGGTTAGTTAGCTTTAGAGAGCCCCCGGGGCCTCACCTAGAAACACATGTTTGAATGGAATGAAACACTTCTTTTTGGATAAGCCCCAGTGGCTCCTTGACTCCCTACCAGGTTAGCTGGCGAGCTATTCATCAGTTCCAAATCTTAGTAAGGAAGACAGCTGGATGCAGAAGCCAGGCCTCCACATGGTGACATTCAGGACAATGAGTTTCACATTTTAATGATTCTCTTGTTCAACGTGAATCATTTGTAGAGTTGTTTAGTGATTTCATGACTTAAGACTTTGTTATCCCTAGTTATCAATAAAGCTTTACTAACTTTCTTGGATACATTCCCTGTACAGTGGCAAACTGTCTCTTGCTCTCTCTGCCTCTTGAGAGTTCAAATTCTGGCTGTTCCCTAGCAGGCCAAACTGAACTCCTGCATCTGATGTAACCCATTTTCATGGAACAATCTCAGTGAGAAATCTTCACGAAGCCATCAGGGCTCATCCAGAAAACATGTTTCATTACATTTAAAGCTAGGTTTATTATATACTGAAGTGTGCCTTCTCACCTTTCAATGTCCTCTTCCTTGAGCATGCGCATATTTTCTGGTAGTGGTGCATCTAGATCCTTCATGATGAGGTCACCTTGGTATTCTCCCATTGCTTGGAATCGTGCCCTCAGGTTCTCCTTACGATACTTCAGTTGACACCACTGAAAAAATTAACTAATGAACTATTGAATGATTACTGATTAGTACTGTACCTTTTTAATTAACTACTTAATTGTCATCCAAAATTTTGTTGGACAGAAGTGATATAAATGCACATAAAATGACCATAAAGAAAACTTGATAATCCTGGTCATACTCTAATTATTAATGGAAAAATATTCAGCATCTAGGGAGAAATACCTAGTTGACAATCTACACGCTGGCTCTTTACACCTTAAAGCTGCAACATGCTTTAAAATTTATACAAAACTAATTGGTTGCAGTTCAAGCCTCTGCTCCGTCAAAATTAGGCTATTGTTCAATAATTCTACTGTACCTTTTAAATAAAAATGCATTCCACAAATGCTGATTATCTTTAGTTTCTAACTAGTACAGTAATTATAAAGAAAAATAATGCATTCAGATGCATGAAAATGAAGAGCATAATTCCCGATTTTCAAAGTACAGGATAAGGTGATGCCAAATTACCAAAAAGTGGATTTTTCAACCCAACCATCTCAGATCATCATGAAATTTCCAACCCATCCTCCTGTTTAGATAATATGTTTTGTAACCATGTGGATCATCATACATATATATTCATCTATAGACAATTTTAGATTGTAGAATTTGGTGCTACTGTATTCATTTTATGAGTCCGGGAAAATAAAGTAAAATCCCAAACTTAAAATATTCGTAGGCTTAGTATAGCACATATATGTACTATATTAAACCTCAGATAGTGTGTATTAGGCCTAGAATGGTTAGGTAATTAAAAATACAAAATAATTTTGTATTTTATTACCAACAAATACAAAACCTTTTTCTCAGTCTGTCTAAATTCAATAGTACCCAATTCTACTTTGTAATTGTTCATTATGTCAATATATGTATGATGGTCCAATGTAACACCATAAATGATTTTATTAAATTCACTACAGGAGTAGAGTCAGTTCACACAGGAAATTGTGTCACCAGCAGTGTGCAAAAACTTTATTCCTCTGCTACTGACATTGTAATGGTTAGGAAAAAAGAAAAAGGAAATGGGAAGGAAGTCTGAGGTAGAGGAGAAAAGGTGAAAGGGAAAGTGTAGAGATAGAAGATGGGATGAAGGATTGACCTTGGAAGAGAGGAAGAAGGTGGTAGAAATGATGAGCATAATAAGTAGAAAGAGCTAGAGCTAGAGCTTGAGTTTGGATAGACAGAGGTAGTGCTGCCACCATCCATTCATATATTTACAAGACAAGGAGTGGAACTCGTCTCTTTTCAACAGTTATTATGATAGGTGTTAAGTAACAAATGAAAGCATAAGGACCAAAAATTTAATTATCAAATCTGAATCTTTGGTAAGTAATCTTAAGTGCTCTGTATTAGTCTGGGGCTTCAGTCGTACGGAGTTCTATGCCTACCGGGAACCATGAGCCAGAACCTGGTTCCCTCAGAAAGGCAAAGGAAGAAATGGCTTATGAAAACTCCACTCTTTGAGAGTATATTCATGTCTGCCATTGACCAGGGTTAGGCACCCAGAAAGGTAAACACCCCAAAACAGATCCCAACAGGTAGAAATTTACAACTCATGGCCGAACAGAGCCCAAAAATTCCCCCCCAAGAAAAACAAAAGTAAAAAAAAACAAATCATCGTCATCCCAACACACCGTTCATTCGCCCCCCATCCCCAGGAAGAGGAGGCCCCCACCCCACCGAACCGGCCGCCAGTTCGTCGACTGAAGCCTGCTGAGGCTGACATCTACTCTGGCTGCCATATCCTGTCAGGATTTTGGTCAACAATTTTTTTGGTTGACCTTGCAAGCAAATATTTTCTATTTTTTATCACATTAGAAACCTTGCTGTATGAATATCATGCATCACTGAGGGCTAAAATTTTGCATACGTATGTTACTTCATGTACTGTAATATCCTACCAATTTCATGTAAATCCGAGATGGTATGATTGGAAGCTGTGATTTGGCATGGAATGACCTGATAGCATTAGACACTATCTCATATAAGTTTATATTTAGAACATATTCAATGCAGTACCTTCTCATCCCAATGATAGACTTTCCATAAATCATGAATGTTTAATTCAGGTTGGACCTCCTCCTTCCTATAAAAGGCAATGAATGGAACTTCACAGGTGGAGTTCCTCATCAAATCCAGGGCATTGTAAATTTTCTGGATCATATTAATATCACGGCGAGAGCGCTGCCTTGCTTCTTCACGACCCTCCTGTACAAAATAAAATATCTCTGTAGTATCATTTATTAATCCGGCACTACTACTTCTTTAACATGATTTATAACAGAACTCCTTCAAAAGAGAATCAATTAAGACCTTCAAAATGTGAGAAAGAAATGTTAAACTATACATGTAACTAGAGTACTACATTGGTTGTCTCACATTTTACTATTGCAGTATACATGCTGTATGAAGAGAATGTCATAAACTAATGAGATATGTATATGCATATGCTTTTTATTAATCCTTTTCAACAAAAACAAATTAACAACCTGATTGGAAATAAATGGCCTGAAAAATGCATGATGATAAATCCACTTTGCTTCTTGATCCAGTTCCTTGTCTGTAGAGCGATCGTCACCTTCTCCACGGGTACGACTCACAGGAATCTGCCTGAGCTGGAACCTCTCGGGAATATCCAGCTTCCGGATTTCGTGATCTTGATCAGTCAAATGTCCGCGCTCTAATTCACTCGGTTCAAACACCTGAAAGAATCAGTTATATTTGTATGAATAACCAATCTTCCCATATACTTATTACCGTTATCCTCATCACCACCACCATCTCATTTCCCACTTTCATGGAGTTGGTTAGCCTTGAAGCCAGGTACTGCAACCAGTTAGGCTATTTAGTATCATTTTTCCCAAGTGTATGATATGCAAATTTATTTATATTCAGGTCCCCAATTATTTCTAGGACACAGCCAAATTAAATAATAGAAGGTGCCACCCTGCCTAAGATTCTAAGCCAAGTCTTCTTACTTGAGGTAAATGTGAGCAAATAATTAATCAACAAAACATCTTAAACAGTAAACTACTCTTAAATTCAATCTTCACTACTTCCGTACAAAGCCTTCCTTTGTCATTCTCGGTACATGCAGGGGTGTTCGAGTTGTTTTCTTTGCCTATTAAGGGAATGCCAGTAACATTCTAATTTGCAATTTTCTCTCTTTTCGTAGTTGCATGTGACTTGAGCATATAGAGCTACTGTGCCTATTTTCTCAAGGCACTGATTTAGATTTATATTAGCTATTTGTTCTTCCAAGTTTACTTCTCTGAGGTCTTGCTTTATTAGTTCTCAGTTAATCAGTTTATTATTAAAATTGAATTTGCTGAATTCACTTTAACTTGTATTTGAGACTAGCTGCCCTGGTCTATTGCAGTATGTTTGTCTGAGCTTGCCCTATTATACTTTCCCCCTTGGGATTATACCTCTTATTCCATTAAAGTGGGAAGTGAGAATAATGATAATGAATGAATCATAGAATGTTAGTACCCATCACCAATCTCTACCCCACATATCCATATAAAATTAGTTGGATGTATTGTACAATTATCACCAATATAATAATGTAAATATAGTTCATCTATATTCATAAAGCATAGTAAACTAATTAATCAGGTGAGGCTGCTGCCTTCATTCTCTCTCTCTCTCTCTCTTACCTTCTGCTACACACACATTTTGACTGTACAAGATCTATGACCAATCTCCCAACAAGATCTAAACAAAAAATTCCTTTCATTTTAAACAGATGATTTACCATATATTCATATATTTTCTAAGGTCTCAGCAGTTGATAATACCATAATGATAATTACACATCTTCAACACAATAATTATGAAAAATCTTGCTCCTAAGAACATACCTCATAGATGGTCTTCTTGACTTGCTTCCTGCGTTCCTTGCGGCCTCGGCGATGCTCTCGACCTTCACCACCTTCTTCATCCTCCTCATAGTCGTCATCATCATCCTCCTCTTCATCTTCACGCTCCTCCCAATCTATGACAAAACAATTGACTAAAATATTACAACTTAAAACATGAAAGGGGAATTTACATTAGAGAAACTTTTTTTGTTATACTTTTGAGTCAATATTATAGCTATTTATAGTTGGCCACAAAAACTCCTACTGTGCAAAACTCCAAGATGCAAAAATTTTTATGAATGCAGTTATATCACCAAGTGAATATGTAAATACAAAATTTGAAAAGTATATATAAGCCTGTTCATGTAAGTTAAGCTTTTATTATTAAACTGCTATGCAAGTATACTATATATTGTATGTTAATTACGTAATGCCTTCTCTTTAAGTCCGTGTATTACAAAAAGTTCTAACAGATGAATAAAGCAATTTATATACTATATATACTGATCTATAGGACCATCCTTTTCCCCGGTAATATATCACCCTACTTCCAAAGGTCCAAAGATTACACGTTTCATTGCTGCCAACTGAGTTGAACTTCCATGGAACCCACAAAATTATTAAATTTTTCTTGAGTATATATGTACAAGCTTATAAATGACAATATTTAATAAATATTAATATTTTGTCATATGAAATAGGAATAAAAAGTATGAGACTCTGAGGAAGCTGTCTCAAGAGTGAGAACAGGAAGAAAGGAAAACCATTGTGAATCATGGAAGTGAGAATAGTTTGATGAGACATGCTTAGTCCAGCACATTAGCATTTAATTTACATTTTAATATACTGTAGTAAAAAAATACCTTCATATTGTTCAAATTCCCCATAATCAAAATCACAACCGAAGATATCACGGGCAGCCTCCAGTCCTTCGTCTTCAAATACTGCTTTCCTCTTCTGTTTGGCAATTGGCTTTCCTTCGTCATCAACAATGAAATTCTCTTCACCATCAGACTCTTCCTCCTCTTCCTCTGATGCATACGTTTCAGGCTGCTGTGGAGGGTGGGGAGCCGAGGCCCCTTCTTCCTCCTCATCCTGTGATACCAGATAGCAAGGTTACCAGATAATACAATACAGTATTAGACCAGGTAGAGAGAATCAAAGAACTCATAACATTTGAGCATTAATTGAATCACAAGAAAGTAACAATTGTACACATAAGAGAATAGACAAAAAGACAATTCTTAATTAGCTAAAATATCACATAAGGAATAGGTGTATGCAATTATGTGTTGACATAGGAAGGGCATTATGAGAATGCATAGTTATACATATATTGAGGTCTCCGAAGATGGTTCTGCAACATACCCTGTGCGGGAAGGCAGGAGTATCTATTTTCATTACACCAACTAATGAAATCAACACACTTATAAAAACAAAAGTACCTCAAAGTATAATGGTAGAAAATAGACAATATATCATTATATCAATGATATAATAGACATTATATCATTCTAAACCCTAAACCACCCTCACCAAGGAAACTTCTAAAAAGGAAATAAAGCAAAAAGATAACCTGTAAGGCTTTATAGAGCACCTATCCAACGCAGTGTTGAAAGATCGCTCTCTGCCGGTGAAATTCAAACCTTATTGTTTGAAGAACATAAGAGTCATAATATTGGTGAAGCTAGGCACAATAAGGACCTAACAGAAAGGTCGGATGCAAGTGATACAGCACCTATGAGGACGATACAGCGAGCGTATCCAGTTGCAGCTCTGAGTGCCACCCTTGCCCACCTATGCTATCTCCAATTTATATAGATGATACACAGATGAATTGTTTTCTGCGTTCAGTGATGATGCATCTGATACAAGTAGCATAGATGAACAGTGTTAGCGGCGTTCATGGTGTTATTTTCCATAGATATTTTCAAGAATAGCTGAATTTCTTCTTGACTGACGGACACTCTTCGAGGCTGGCTGAATCTCTTCCTGTGTGGGACCTTACAAAGCGATCTTTTCAAGACTACCTTACAAATAGGTAGATCTTAAGATCCTAAAGATCTTTTCCTATAATCCTTTCAAGATTACCTTACGCTTTACAAGCTTGGCTACATACCACCTACAGGTACTAAAGCCAAGGGTGTACATGAGTGTGTTATTTGCAAGCACAAAGAATGAAGAAACAGGAAGTGAAAATCTATCTGTACCTGGTGCAACAAGAGCGAAGTCGCGCTGTGCACCATGGACTACTTCGTTGATTATTACTCACTTCCGAAGTAGTGTGTGTAATACAGCGTGTTACTGTGTAGTGTGTGTGAAACTGTACATATTGTAATTTTAGTCAACTTTTAACAAGTAATAAAGCAACAACAAACATATTGCGGACACATTACTGACACATGTATCATAGTTCCATGGAACATTATGAACGTTCTACTGTAAAGGACACAAATATGCATCATATACGAAAAAAACAAAAAAAAAAACAAAAATTGGAAATACATAGAACAAATAATTGAAAATATATTTGTGGCAACACCCGGTTATCTTGAAATGATTTCAGGGCTTAGCGTCCCCATGGCCTGGTCCTCGACCAGGCCTCCTTTTTGTTACACACCCCCAGGAAGCAGGCCGTAGCAGCTATCTAATTCCCAGGTACCTATTTACTGCTAGGTAACAGGGGCATCAGGGTGAAAGAAACATTTCGCCCATTTGTTTCCGCCTCCACCGGGGATCGAAGCCGGAACCTCAGGACTACGAATCCGAAGCGATGTCCTCCCAGCTGTTAGCCCCAAATACTGGTACATTCCTACACACACACTCCACAAAAACATTGTGGAAAGCATTGGACTAGTGAGGGCAAAGTTGTGCCACAACCCAGTGATGGCCGCCTGCTTACCTTGTGGCAAGCTAAGTAGATTCAATATAAAAAAAAAAAAAAAAAAAAAAAAAAAATTATGATAAAGATTTTACATGATGAACCAATGATCTAGATTTCACCGCGTCTTCCATGGAATTCTTTTATTTTTAGATTCAGAGGAAAAATTGTGAGAGCAGATTTAATCTGGATTTTTGCAAAATCTGCTATATAGAAGTCCAGATTTTCAGGGTGCCACTGTACTGTGTGAAACATACTACAGTACTGATCCAATTGACAATCACAAAAGTATACTGTGCAGTTATATAACTGAAAACTACAAACAAAAATCAACATTATTTTGTGTTTAAACAAGTAAAGCCTTACTGTAGAATTCTATAAGTATTACTTAACCAGATAAATTATTCCATAAAAATTAAATTTCAACTAAATCTCACCATTTAACTAGCATTACTATCCCACTCCAAGGACTGTGATGTTACACACCTGGTGAAAGATAAACATCAATAGAAAATTCACCAACTTACTATCTCCTCCTAAGGATGCCAGGTTGCAGGGGAAATAAGAAGCATGGAGTTTAAAATCATTTGACAAACCAAACATTATAGCACTGAAGGTTTTATAAGCCACTAATTCATAATTATCACCTTACTATATTATACGAGGGACTAAGATTTAATTGCCTATCTAAAGTATTAAGTGGACATGGATATTCTCCTCTCACAAAAGAACATTGTGAGAGGAGCGTATGCATTGCTTTTTAACTTCAAACTTGCTTTTAATTATATGGATGGTGAAATATTGAAGAAACTGTTCATGACTTTTGTCATACATATATATAACATGTAAATATAGGGTAATAAAAGCACAAACAGTATTGTGGGAGGAGGAATTTTGGCGAGTAAGGTGTTGAAGGAGGGAGGAAGGTACGGTATGCTGTCTGGTGTGTGGCAGCTACTCAATCAACCAAATTGACAAAGAGGAATACCTGAAACCAGCAACTTCAATAACAAGAGGACACAGTCAAGCTAAGGAAACAAAGATGCCAAGAAAATATTAGAAAGTTTTCTTTTGCAGTGGTAGACAGTTGGAACAAGTTAAATGAGAAGATGGTGGAGGTCAAAACGGTCAGTAGTTTCAGAGCGTTATACGACAGAATACTGGCAAGACCGGACACCACGCGCATAGCTCTCATCCTGTAACTACACTTAGGTAATTACAATGTAGATATCACTCATTTCATATGTAGTATAGGCAGTCAGCATTTGAAATTCATTGAGTGAAGATGAAGGCATCACTTTAATTTTCCAACTTAAACAGCAAATACTGTACAACAGAGCACAAACATCAATTAAATTAAATGTGCACCAGGTGCAAAAAGCAAAGAGCCAGAACCAGAATCTGGTTCTATGAGACAAGGGAAGATTAAGAATCGGAGATTTACCACAACAGATAGCATAGAAGGAACAAATCATACAACTGCCAGAAAAAAATGCAGCCCAGGTCACCCAAGGTTTCCACTACAACACTTGCTTAGGGCACAACATACTTGCAGCTTAAAGGCCACAGTGCCTCTCATGGGCCCCATCTACAAAGTATACACTTAAGCTAAGTGGCAATTGCTATCCCTGAAATGTGTTCTGCCTGGGGACAGTTTTTGTTATTTTCTGTAGTCCTTCATGAGTGCATTGCTTTATTTCAATAGCAGCCATAATTCTGGCTGAAATTGAATAGGTTTGAATTTGAAGTTAATATATTGAAGTGTTTAAGATACTAAACAGAAACCAATTAAAAAGTAATCCCTACTGGGGTATCTATAACGAACATAATATCACAAAACATCAACTTTAAAAACACTGCTCATGCATATAAAGTGGTACTATATACAACCTAAATTCCAGTACACACAAAAAGATTTACTGCACTTACATCTGAACCTTCGAAGATCTCTTTTCGAATCTGACCTTGCACATCTTCCCCTTCCACATCTGAGTCTTCATCCACAATTCTCTTCAAACGCTTATATTTTTTCTGTGAACCAAAAATTTAAGACATCTATAAACAAAGTTCTAGAACAACAAATATTGGAAAGATATAAGCATGTTCAAGATATTAATAAAACTTTTGTCACTTAGTTTAAACTCTTATTAGATATTGAGTACCAGTAAATTACAAACAAGCTCATGACGACTTACAAATAATTCAACCTTTGGTTATACCCTGGATGCTGAAACTTATTTAGGTAATCATAAGAGCAAATATTATATTATATAGTTATATTATGTATTATATAATGTACATTCATGTATTACTGTGTGTATGTACTGTATATTAATTATCGATGAAAACTACATTACCTTTCTGTCGAGTTTCACACCAATGTTTTCCTCGATGAGATCAATATCATCTTCATCGAGGTTGTCTGCTTCCAGATCGTCGTCGTCATCATCATCCCGCCGTTTTCGTTTGCCTTCAGTTTCACTGTCTGACCCTGACCCCCCTTCATCATCCTCTTCATCATCGTCATTGATAAAGTCTTTATTTTCTTCACGAATTTTCTCTTCATCTGTCAATAAAATACCAGCAGTGAATGTAATGAAACCTCTTTCTGACTGGGCTTCGTTGGCTCCCTGTAGCTAGTTTGCTGAGGTACCTCAACACACTATTCCCATTAGGACAGAGCCAGAACCTGGCCCTCCTCTCCTCCTCACAGTGGTGTGGAAAGGAAGGAATTTTTATCACCTTCACCAAGGAAGCAAAGTAAAATGAACAAAAGTAAGGTTCACAGATAGAAAAGAAATGAAGCACCAAATGATCTACCCACAAGTTAGACTGAAACCACTATAATATTCACTCTAACCCTTAAACTATGCAAAACTGCTTATGAAGTTTTGAGTAACTGATGCAAAAGTGTGCAACACTGCATGTGCAGTTTTAGAGTACTACGCAAGATTTAAACGGCTCGCGGATACATGGGGTTTACATCACCTTCCTCAGGACCTTTGTAAACAGACGCCATTTTTTTTTTTAAATTGTGGCCAACATTCCTGGATGTGAGAGCCTCAGTACTCAGTGAGCCACCAAGGCTGGCACATGCAGCATGAGCTCACAGCATTGCTGCTCAGTTTGTGACCACAGCATCGCCTAAAAATGCCAAAAATATATGTAACTGGTATTATTTAGCGATGATAGTATTACAGACAATCCCTGACTGATATAAATGACCAGGATTCTGATAATAACAGGATTGTTGTGATAATTTGCGCTGTGTTGTGAGAGGAGTAAAGATGAGGGTGGGAGGGCTGTAGCGTAGTCTGCCGAATCTGTGTGGCCACCTGTTGCTGTCTGCACTCATTATACGTGCTTAGTCGTTCGCAATGGTGAACAAAACATGCAGATACTTATATATAATGTTTGTATATAGCGAATAAAAGCAAAAACAGCATGGTGGGAGGAGGATGTGGGAGTCAGGTGAGGTGAGGGAGGGAGCAGCGGCCAATGGCTAGCTGCCTGGACCCGGATTCACAAAGCAGTTACGCAAGTACTTACGAACATGTACATCTTTCCTCAATCTTTGATGGCTTTGGTTACATTTATTAAACAGTTTACAAGCATGAAACTTGCCAATCAACTGCTGTTACTGTTATAAACAGCCTCCTGGTGCTTCGAAGCTCATTAACTGTTTAATAATTGTAAGCAAAGCCGCCAAAGATTGAGAAAAGATGGACTGGTTTGTAAGTGCTTGCGTAACTGCTTCGTGAATCTGGCCCTTGGTGTGTGGAGGCCACTCTTTGCTGCCTTTTGATTCATCATACCAACTTAGTGGATCGTTATGGTGAACAAAAATGTAGATACCTATATATAATGTGTATGTATAGTGTAATAACAACAAAAGGAGTATTGGGAGAAGCCATTTTGGTGAAGGAGGTGGCGACATCTGATGACTTGTCATGCTGTGTAAGGGTGGCCACTATGCTCTTTGGGCACTATACCAGCTTAGTTGAACAGTTATGTTGAACAAAACATGTAGATACTTATATATAATGTGTGTGTATATAGTGTAATAACACCACAAACAGTATACTTGAAGGAGGAATGTTAGTGCATCTGGCCTTGAACCATTGAGGGAGGGAGGGAGGGAGCATTAGTTGTGTGTAGCCACTTGTTACTGTCTGCCGTGACCGTACAAGATTAGTAGTTCGCTATAGTAAACACAAATATAGATACTTATATATAACGTGCATATATAGTGTAATAACAGCAAAAGAAGTGTTGGGAGAAGCCATTATGGTGAGGGAGGTGGCATCATCTTCCTGACTTGTCATGCTGGGTAAGGGTGGCCACTATGCTCTTTGTGCACTATGCCAGCTTAGATGAACAGTTATGGTGAACAAAACATGTAGATAATTATATATAACATCTGTATGTAGTGAATAAAAGAAAAAACAGTATGGTGGGAGGAGGATGCTGGCGAGTGAGGAGTTTTTGAGGGAGGGAGTGGTAGCGAGTGGCTGGCTGGCCACTCCTCGTTGCTTTTTTGACTGAATATCAACTTAGTGGTTCGTTACGGTGAACAAAACATGCAGATACTTATATATAACCTGTGTATATAGTGTAATAACTGCAAAAGTATTTGTTAAATGTTTTATGAACATAATATTTTAATCAATAATATGCACACCATAATTTTGAGTACAGCGATGATTCACACATTTTATTATATAAATATATCACATTACAGACTACTGAATAATATTACTGCAAAAAACTAAGAAAAAACCAATCAGAGACATTGAAATAATTAGGTAATTATATCTTTGTGGCAACACCCGCCTGACAGCTGTAGCGGAGCAGAACTCCTCTGACGCTAGCTGAGTCAGAGCCTCTTTTTTTTGCCAGACTTCCCCACCCTATTGTGGCCAAAATATGCCACTTACGATTTTTTTAATATTTTCCCGTGATCAGGGAACACAAACAGGTCTATAAGAACAAAAAAAAAATTAATTTTTTTTATGCGCCTGTGGCGCATATGCCCGTGCCTCCCTTGTCTCATCACAATCGACTTGATAATGGTCCAGGACGGACAAAAACATCGTCGTCTCTTCAATTTCTAGCGTATCGTTTGATCAACAATGTAATGGTTGTAGTATATTTCCATATACAGCATTAATATTAAGCAATTTAAGCACCCATGGTTGAATCAAATACATGCTATGCGCCTAGGCTAAATTTTATCATCACTTACCATCTTCGTCCTCTTCTTCAGAAGAGTCAGCTACAGCAGTTTTAAGTTTCTTCAATTTTTTTCTTTCATTTTCTTCATATTCTTCCTCCTCCTCTTCACTCTCCTCTGCTTCTGAATCAATGAACTGTGACATGGTTGATGGTCTCTACAGTCTTAAAGAGAGAAGAATATTAATCAGTGAATATATACACATTAACTTTTCTAACAGCCCACAGCCTAAAACATATTATGGAAAAAATAAGATAACTGGTATACAATGTAGATAAACTTCATACAAAATGCTAAAGTAATATCAGACAAGTTAGCAATTGAAAACTCTTAACTTTGTTTGCTGTAACCCTTCAGCTGCTCAAGCGATTTCAGCATGAAACACTCATGTGCACATAAAATAAATTGCTCTCCAAAAATTATTCGTTCTTGTGACATTGTTAATTAGCATCCAGGAAGGGAAAAAGTCCAAATGAAAAGTCTCTATCTCTCTCAGGTTTTAGCCGCATTGGGCAGAAGTTGCTTTTTTTTTTTTAATACAAATGAGGCAAGTCCTCTATGGTCTCACCATAGCCCGTGCTACTTGAAACTTTTGATCTGAGTTGCTGAATCTTAAACAACAACAACGAAATTAGGCGAGATGCCACACGGGAATAACTTTGTCTATTTTCATTGTTTCTCACTTAATTTATGTAGTTATTTGTTCAAACAAGTTGTAACAACCACAAAATCAAACAAGATTTCTGTTCCGTTGGTAAATCAGGATGATTTCCCGGTTGCAATTCTTTTAACCATGTCATAGCTCAGTTAATTAAGGCAGCGTCTGGGATCCTCTAGGACGTAGGTTCGAACCCTCGTCGCAACCCTTGTGGATTTGTTCATTTGATGCATCACGCTATTGTGATTTCTGTGAGCAATTAAAGTACAGTATGCTAATATGGCTAATATAGCTAGCTAACCAGTTCTTAGGAGGATGGTTGAAATTTGAGTAACTTGATTTACCTGTGACCAGATATGAGTTTCTTTACTCTCTCAGCCTGGCCTAAGGCAAGGCTTCCCTGGCAATTGCCTGATCAGGTGGGCTAATTTGTTGTTAGTGGTCTGCAAACCCACCTTGCCATCACAACGTGGCAGATCAGGCACTTCCTGGAAGCAGTGAACAAGGTGTTAAAAAATAGAGAAAAAGACAAACATGCCAATTCAACATCACCACGACACTTCTATTTATAGATCCCCCCTCTGAAATCATCCTCAATAAAACCAGAGGTTTGCAAACAATTCATTGTTTGAAAAAATGTATTTGAAATGTATTCAGAGGTATGCCACCAGACTGGTCCCGGAGCCGAGAGAAATGAGCAACGAGGAAAGGCTAAGGGAGCTGAACCACACAACCCTGGAAAACAGAAGAGTAAGGGGAGACATATATAAATAAAAATAATATAAACATGTTTATTCAGGTAAGGTACATACATACAAGTGATGTTACATTAATGGATTGATATATAGATAGAGCTAGTACATACAATGCCTAAAGCCACTATTACGCAATGCGTTTCGGGCAAGAAACATGATAACCACCTACAAAATTCTCAGGGGATTTGACAGGGTGGAACACAAACAAGAGAACACAGGTGGAAACTTAGTACCCAGATGAGCCACGGAGACGTTAGAAAGACTTTTTTCAGTGTCAGGGTAGTTAACAAATGGAATGCATTAAGTAGTGTTGTAGTGGAGGCTGACTCCATAGACAGTTTCAAATGTAGATATGATAGAGCCCAATAGAGCCCAATTTGAGTAGCGACATCTGCAAATTTGCAGATGATACAAAAATCGGTAGGGAAATTAACACGGAAGACGACTCACTATCACTTCAAGTTGATCTAAATAGGGTTTTGAAATGGTCAAAAGATTGGCAGATGCAGTTTAATGCTGATAAATGTAAAGTTCTGAGGCTAGGTAATGATGATAGAGTTACGAGATACGAGCTGGATGGTGTTGAGATTGCGAAGTTGGATTGCGAAAGGGATCTGGGAGTTATGATTAGTATTTTGTGGAACCGCGTAACGTAGTGGAGATGGGGTCCTTGGATTGTTCCAAGCGTGGGTTGGACATGTGTATGAGTGGGATTGGGTGGTTATACATAGGAGCTGCCTCATATGGGGCAATAGACCCTATGCAGTTACCTTTATTCTTATGTTCTTAATAGGCTCAGGAATCTGTACACCAGGAAGAGTCTGGACTGTTAAGAAGTCATGGCTCCAGAGTGGGGTCTGGGGCCAGGTGGCCAGACGGTCGCCAGGTCGAGCCCAGATCCGTCAACATACTCTCTAGAGATGAAGTGGAAAATATGCTTAAGGAGCTAAGTAAGAATAAAGCAGTTGGTCCAGATGGAGTTTCACCATGGGTTCTGAGAGAATGTGCATCTGAGCTCAGCATTCCATTTCACCTGATCTTTCAAGTATCCCTGTGCACAGGAATTGTAGCAGACGTGTGGAAACAGGATAACATAGTTCCAATCTACAAAAGTGGCAGCAGGGAAGACCCCCCTCAATTATAGACCTGTATCATTGACAAGTGTAATAGTGAAAGTACAGTATTGGAAAACTAATCAAAACTAAATGGGTAGAACACCTGGAGAGAAATGATATACTGTACATGTAATATCAGACAGACAGTATGGTTTTCGATCTGGAAGATCCTGTGTATCGAATTTACTCAGTTTCTATGATCGAGCAACAGAGATATTACAGGAAAGAGATGGTTGGGTTGACTGCATCTATCTGGACTTAAAAAAGGCTTTCGACAGAGTTCCACATAAGAGGTTGTTCTGGAAACTGGAAAATATTGGAGGGGTGACAGGTAAGCTTCTAACATGGATGAAAAATTTTCTGATAGAAAAATGAGGGCAGTAATCAGAGTCAATGTATCGGACTGGAGAAATGTCACAAGTGGAGTACCACAGGGTTCAGTTCTTGCACCAGTGATGTTTATTGTCTACATAAATGATCTACCAGTTGGTATATAGAATTATATGAACATGTTTGCTGATGATGCTAAGATAATAGGAAGAATAAGAAATTTAGATGATTGTCATGCCCTTCAAGATGACCTGGACAAAATAAGTATATGGAGCACCACTTGGCAAATGAAATTTAATGTTAATAAATGCCATGTTATGGAATGTGGAATAGGAGAACATAGACCCCACTCAATCTATATATTATGTAAGAAATCTTTAAAGAATTCTGATAAAGAAAGAAATCTAGGGGTGGTTCTAGATAGAAAACTATCACCCGAGGACCACAAAGAATATTGTGCAAGGAGCCTATGCCACGCTTTCTAACTTCAGAATTGCTTTTAAATACATGGATGGCGATATACTAAAGAAATTGTTCACGACTTTTGTTAAGACCAAAGCTGAAATATGAAGCGGTTGTATGGTGCCCATATCTTAAGAAGTACATCAACAAACTACAAAAAGATGCAAAGACATGCCACTAAATGGCTCCCAGAAATGAAAGACAAGAGCTACAAGGAGAGGTTAGAGGCATTAGATATATGCCAAAACTAGAGTATAGAGGAAAACGAGGCAATATGATCACTACGTACAAAACAGTTACGGGAATCGATAAAATTGATAGGGAAGAATTCCTGAGGCCTGGAACTTAAAGAACAAGAGATCATAGATTTAACTAAACAAAGCTGCCGAAGGAATATAAGAAAATTCACTTTAGCAAACAGAGTGGTAGACGGTTGGAACAAGTTAGGTGAGAAGGTGGAGGCCAAAATCGTCAGTAATTTCAAAGCGTTATACGACAAAGAGTGCTGGGAAGATGGGACACCACGGGCATAGCTCCTATCCTGTCACTACACTTAGGTAATTACTGGAGACGCATGCCATTTGAGGATGATGAAGGCAGCATGCTATTTACCTTCAAATGTAACCTATGACTGGAATAACCTCCACCATTGTAATGGCCCCCACCACTAGAATGTCATACCAACCCCCAATGTAACTTACTCATCAATTTAAATGACTCCAAACTTATAGACGTGACATCAATTGGGGGTACTGGAGTGAGGAGGAGCACCACCACCACCGCCGCCACAGGAACCACTACCCGCCTACCTTCCACTCACCACACTACTACTGCCACGAGTACTCACCTCTCCACTAAAACTACCAAACACTCATCATCCTTCCAACGTGAACAACTGTAAAACGACAAACCTCCTCGAACCCCGTGACTGGCCACTTACTGTGACCAAAGGAAAAATTTACCAATATCAGACCGCTGTTTGGAGAACGGCAAGAAACTCTTTGTTATACGTTAAAATACTTACAGTTAACCTGTACTTTACCTATTCTCTCTCCACTGTCTCTTCCTGAAGGCTTGCAACGATGCAGAAGCACTAAGAGAAGACGTTTTCACTTACCTAACGTGTTAAACAGAGGGCGAGATTGTTTTGGCCGAGGGTAATATGGCGGACGAGTTCCGTCAGCGTTCATTACTGCCCCAATACCTCCACTTTCTTCCCCACGCGCACCATACCACTACTAACACTACAAAATATACCACAAAATTAATATATATACTAATTTACTTCCCAAAACTACAGGTGTATCTACAACTTGGACAGTTTTCTGTTAATAAAAATGCAGATATTCCTTGCACTAAATTATCCACATTAATGAAAGTTGCCAATAAATTTATAATAATAATAATAATAATAATAATAATAATAATAATAATAATAATAATAATAATAATAATAATATTATTATTATTGTTATTATTATTATTATTATTATTATTATTAATATTATTATTATTATTATTATTATAAAAATTAATAATAATAATAATAATAGCAATAATAATAATAATAATAATAATAATAATAATTATTATTATTATTATTATTATTATTATTATTATTATTATTATTATTATTATTATTATTATTATTATTATTATTATTATTATTATTATTATTATTATTATTATTTAATAAGAATGTGTGAACGAAGAACATACGAGTAAGTCCACTCATGGATGTCAACCAACAAACTTTGGCAAGTTGGAGAAGGTACAAAACGAAGTCATGAGAATAATCTTAGGATGCCCAAGAAATGCTATGATTGAGAAAATGAGGATGGAAGTGAATTTGAAGAGTTCAAAGTTCAAGTTCAAGTATGTTTATTGAGATTAGCAATAAATACACCTCAAAGGGATAGAGTAGCTTAGGCTATTTCTACCCCCCTCATTTGAAGAGTATTGGGGATAGAATTTCAGAGGTAAATGTAGCCTCTGCCATTAGATTAATGAGAGGTGGGGGAGTTAATGAATTAATCCTATTCAATTCAATTTCTTTCTATATTATGCACCCCATACCCATCCCGTGGGCGGTGGTGTAAAGGATTACAGAGGCACATAATCGGTTCAGGATCTGAACCCTCTAGTTCGTTTAGCTAAGCAAATAACAATCATTAGAAGGAAGAGGCTGTTACTTCTCACAACGTGTCAACTGAACTTTCATCAAAGGCTGGAGTGGACGGTTCGTCTGGCTAAGGAGCGTTGTGAATATGAACCACTCTTCAAGGAGGATGCTCACCGGCCCTACATAACAAGATTAATTGATAAAGGTTAAGCCACCCAAGAGGTGGCACGGGCATGAATAGCCTGTAAGTGGTACAATTTTTTTCAGTAATTCTTTTCAGTACTCTGAGGTCGCATTTAATCGTCAAGCTGTTATCACGGGGGAGGATGCTGCTTGACAGTCTTTATGAGGGTGTCCAGCTGCTGGACACCTTTTTTGACCAGGAGAGTGGCTGTGTTGATGGCTTCAGAGTGGCTGTGGTGTGTTGATGGCTTCAGAATGGCTTCAGAGTGGCTGTGTTCATGGCTTCAGAATGACTTCAGAGTGGCTGTGTTGATGGCTCTGTTGATGATGTGACGACTTATATTGAATTTTGTAACTAGCTCATCAAGATTGTAACTTGCTTAGCTAAATGAATTGTGGGGTTCAGTCCCTGAGCCCATTATGTGCCTCTGTAACCCTTTCCCCCTTTCCACTACCTCCCACAAGATGGGTATGGGGTGCATAATAAATGAACTAAACTAAACAAAGATGGCTGCCAAAGCTCAGTGAGGTGCAGAGTCTGCAGCCAGCCCTACGACACAATAATATGCATTGATACACACAAGGCAAACCACCCTGTCCAGGCAAAGTGCCCAAATTGCTCCAAGGCACATCACGCCTGGAACTTGAAATGCCCTGAAAGGCTCAAAAGGCTTCAAACGAACCCCACCACGCCTACAGCAGAGCCGAAGCTACATAACAGTTGGGACAGAAGACAAAAACCCTGCGCCTGAAAGAGCCTGAAAACCCTACTGCTGCCAGCTTCCTCAGCTGTATGAATTTCTGCTTCCTCATACCCTTAATCACTAGACCTACTAGAATCACTGATAGTACCTCCGCGACTCTTGATCACATCTGGACCAACCTCTCCGCTTACTTCAGGGATAATCATCGATAGCACTACAGACCATTACCCCACATTTCTCCTAACAAACATTAACAAACCACCTCTAGAGACTTCCTCATGGAGGCCACGTCACCAAACTCCAACGACAGCACTGCTCAGCCAAAGTCGCAGGCATAGAAAAAATGGAAAACCTAGAGGTCTACACTAATCCCACCAGCTCCATAACTGGTATAGCCAACCCTTTAGGCTGAAAACCATCATGAAGATCCCCATCCATCGCCAGATCTCTAGTATCAGTCACTGATACAGACAATGGCTCCAAAGAGCCTCCACTTACGGGCTCACCATAGCCCGTGCTACTGGAACTTATTGTTCCGAGTAGCTGAATCTAAAACAACAAACAATCTTTGCAAGTCACCACCGCTCCTGTGCCAGGTAAGTCCACTACGAGCTCACCATAGCCCGTACTACTTGGAACTTGTTCCGAGTAGCTGAATCTATAACAACAACATCTTTCCAAGAATCTAATGACTCTCGTTATAGCAGGTATAGCATGTACCTCAGTCGATTAAGGCAGTGTCTGGGATGCACTCGGACGCAGGTTCGAATCCTCGTCACGGCCCTTGTGGATTTGTTCAGGTAATGAACTAAGTTTGGCAGCTTCCGCCCATTTAACTACGGGCTCACCATAGCCCGTGCTACTTGGAACTTTTTGTTCCAGGTAGCGAATCTTAAACAACAACAACGCTCATTTATTTATGAGCCCATTTGCAATTCCGTGCAGATCCTCAACAAAATTATGCTTTTTATCCCTTCAAGTTCAAGTTATCCCTTACTTTATTTACGTCTTGCCAGATTTTCTTCAAGATTCTGTTACTCCCAACTTTCTCAGCAAACTCCTGTCAATACTTGCTCCTAAATTTCTTTCTCTTCTCCCCACACAGCCTAGTAACTGCCAATAAAGCATTCTTTCCTTCCTAAGTTCTACCATTCTTATTCCAATATATTCCAACCTTTATTCTTATGTTCTTAAACTGTAAGTTGAAAACACGTTACAACTTTGATGGCCTATAACTCCCAAACGGTAAAGATATTAAACAATTACTAATGAACAAGTTTGTTCCCTATTTGAGGGTAGTAAAAAAGTTATATGTATTTTTTCATAGGGACACTCTGGGAGGTAATACACTCAATATTAGATACTGTATTTGTTATTTATGGCGGCCATCTTGGATAAATGACGTCATAAAACCCATGAACTTGAACTTGAACCCCCAAATTTTAAGGTAAACACCCAGTACCATACCTCTGTATACCGAATACAGAAAGGGATCCCACACAATGACACATTCATTTCATAAAAAAACACGGAATATATGCTCCTCTATTATTCATCAATCAACTAACTTGATTCTACCTCTGTGCGTTCATTACTGCCCCAATATCTCCACTTTCTTTCCCACACGCACCCTACCTCTAGTAACACTATAAATTATACTAAATATATATATATAAATAATTACTTCCCTAAAATTGTAAATGTACCGGCAACTTGGGCAGTTTTCTGTTAATAAAAAAAACCCAGATATCTCTAGCACTGATTTATCACAGTAATGAAAGTTATCGATAATTTTTGATTCCTATTTGTCTTAGAGGGTAGAGTTAACCCGTAATTTATGAGGTGAGGGTAAAATATCACCACTGTAGAAGAGAGAGAGAGATAGAGAGAGATAGAGAGACAGAAGAGAGGTGCCGTCGTCTGTCAAACAGCAGAGACGCGGAGCACAGCCACCACGACCATACAAACTCTGGCCACATTTGTTCCATAAAATGCCTTTCCCTGCCCCAGTCTAGCAGGTATTACCTCTCCCTCTCTCTCTTGGTCTTGACCAATGTTTCGTTATTGTGGCCGTGAAGCACCAGTACCACACACACTGGCCATTTGCACGATTTAGGATTGTAACCCAGCCCCAATAGGATTACCCATTTTTTTTATTTCAATGTAAACAATTCAAATGGTGAATATGTATATCAACAGCAGGTGTGCAGCAGGTGTGTGTTTGGGAGGAGAGTTGTAGACGGGAGGTGCCCAGGGCACTAACTCCAACTCTACCCTCAGGCATAGACAAATTGATGCCATGACAACTGTTGTCATTCAGTTATCATATACAAGTAATACACACTTTTATGTGTATTAAGATGCAATAATTGCATGTCACTTGTACAAATGAATAGTAGGCCATTATATAGTGCAGTTGTCAGCCTACTAGATTTAGATACTGAAATAGGTTTTAATTAGTTTGTTATATCACCATAAACAGTAAAATGCCTTTCAGTTGGGCTCTGCTAAAGGGGGGGTGGGGGGGAATAGGTGGTGGGCACTGGAGCCTTGTGAGTAGTAATATTGGGGTGTATTACAAATAACAGTATTACAATTGGGTGAGTTACGGTATGAGTTTTTTACCCGAGTGGCATGTAACACAGATGTTTGTGTTACATCTGACCTTTTGAAGAAATTGTCTGGATCAACATCCTCCAAATTGTTCAGTACTTTAAGTTATCATGAGGTCATGCCTGGTTTTCAATATTGTTAGCTCTGTGGCCCTCAACCATTCCTGGTTGACTTAGTTCTGGAATTAGCTTTTGTTGCACTTTCTCAAGAGCAGCGATGTCCTTCTGAAGATGGTCTCCATGCTTGGCTACAGTAATCCAAGTGAGGGTGCACCAGAGATTTATGCAGTTAAATCACTACCTTCTTTTCCTTAAAGTCAAAGGTATGCTTGATTATCCCTAGGGTTTGGTTAGCTTTTTTTTTACTGCTGCTCCTTCCTATTGTGCAACTTTCAGTGAATGTATATTTTGACTAAGAGGTCCTTTTCTTCATCAATCTGCTGCAAGGTAATGTTATTAATTTTGTTGTTGTGATGTGGGTTATGCCCCACGTTCAGAATCTTGCGTTCAGAATCAGAATCCACGTTCTCGATATAAAAACAATTTGCCTGCCTTCTGATCATTTGTGGAGTTCATGTAGATCTCTCTGTAAGGCTTCAATATCATTTTCATTTCCCAATATATTATACATCTTAGTGGCATCTGTAGATTTGATGATGCAGTTTGTAATATTCTCAAGCCACCAGCTTCCTGACTTTGTCGAGACACACACACAGGCTGTCTGTCCCTGACAAAACAAATTAATTATTGTGTATATGCACAGGGTTCATATCCCTGACAGGAATTTACATACAAATTATATATGTAATTTACAGTACAGTGTATACTGATCTCATTGAGACCTTTAAAATACTGATCAAATTGGAAGATATTTATCCAGAAAACATCTTTGAAAGTTTCAATGTATCACAGGCAAAAGGCAATAGCTTCAACTCAGCAAGGCACACTATATGACATAAAACAGATTTTTGTTTTGTTTTTAACCACCTGGTAATAAACCCATAAAATTGCCTACCCACTGAAACCATAAATGTCAAGATGGTAATTTAAAATTCAGCTTTGCAGTCAGCTCATAACTCATTGGACCGAAGTTAAATTCTTGTTTGAACATGTTTCCTTACCCATGATAACTGTTCATCCAGCAGTAAATTGGTAGGTATCTGAGAGTTAGGCAATTGGTGTTGGTCGCAATCTAGTGATTTTCAGTCATTGGCTCTGAGGACCTTGATTAGCCAGGCAGGTTTCTTTCTCTTGCAAAGGGAACTATATAAAAAAGAAGCTTGTCTTTTTGTGGAAGTCACATTTTATAGGTCTGGCAAGTAAGTACAGTATAGGTCAATTATTGAAAAAGGTAATGTGTAAAAAATTTGTACTGTATAAGTAATTAGTCATTGGGTTTAATGAACTTCGTACATTTTTTTGTAGGAGCTAGCTGAATACACTTCTGGAGAAGCTGGTTTACTTCAGTATAATAATGGTGAGTACAAGATGGAGTGTTGGTAGGTTTCATAGTGTAATTGTACTTCACAAATAATGTATATATATATGTACTGTGGTTCATAAAATTCTGAATGGTGCAGTGAATTCCCTAGCCCAAAGATGATATACAATGGAAGATACCCAACCCACACATTTGAAAATATGGCACGTAATGATGTTTCAAGTCCGTCATGGACCTTTATCAAGTTATGTACAAAGTATTTAGTTAAATGCTCTAAAATTAACAAACATGATCTGACTTAGCTTTAACCTCTCTAGGCTCTCTGCTTTCTTTTTTGTTGTTTTCTTCTATCTATATTTTTACCTCTTTCTCTCTGCCAGTAGGCTTCTTGCAGTTTTATTGCTATTACCTGCTATAGTTTACTTCTTCCCTTTCACTTCATTTTATAGTTATATATAGATTTTTTCTATCACGTTTTCTCTGCATGACTTGATAATGATCTAGAATGGCCCAAAACAATGTCACTTCTTTTTTTCAGAGGTGTGAGTTGGATGTCTTAAATTTCAGCCACTTTATTATGACTTACAAACTGCGTACAGTGGAAGGTTTCTTCTCTAGTTAGTGTCTGGTGTCTTTTACGATGTAATTTTGGTATCAAAATATGCAGAGAGAGAGAGAGAGGGATGGAGAGAGAGAGAGTATACAGTACCAGTTTACTTTACAGTGCTGTAATTTCAAAAGTTTGTTGAATTTAGTACTTTTTAGTTTATTAATTTTTACTTAACAAACATTTAACCTGTCCTTGCATTTATAGTTCAGTATTTTAATTTTGTATAATACAGTATCCAGTATTATTGTTTCCTTGCAGGCCACAGACCAAGAATCTCTACGCGCTTTAGAAGCATTAATGAATGAATTTTTTGGCTCGTCAACCACGAACTCCAGGAAGAGAGACATTGAGACAATTTTAGGAAACTTTGGACAGCAGCGTGGTGCTTGGAAACAATGTCTTTATTACGTGGCCCATACTCACAACTCTTATGTGTCTATGTATTGCCTCACAACCTTAGAGGTACAGTAAAGTAATTACTTCGGTTTTATTGTTAAGATTCATTTATGAGATTTTAGAAGGATTTTTGTTATAATATTTTAATCACAATAATTTTATGCTAAATTGGCAAAGGATGCCAATTTTGTAGTTAATGCCATTAAAATTGTTACCATTATATTTTAATTGTTCTCATTTCCATGTTAATAATTAAAATGATTTAATATTCTATCCTAAAAAATTTCACATTCTCCTCTGTTAGCACTGTACTTAAAATGTTATTATTAATTACATAACCTTTGGTGTGTATATGTAGTATACTGTGGGGTGAATTGAAGTATTTAATTGATCTTTATGTTGCTGTTAATATTTTCTAATACGTAGCTAATAAATTTTATTTTAGCATAACAACATTCTTATTAACTGTGATCTCCACACTGGCATCCCAGAGCTTATGCACTGGCATCCCAGGGCTAGTATAATCTCAACAGACCTCTTGGACTTTCGCATGGCTTACTGGGAGTAGGGACCAGAATCCTGCCCTTCCCTCACAGGGATGGGGGAGCTGAGGGTGTCATAAACACCACACATTAAGGATGAACTCTGCCAAAAAGACTGGCAGAAGGTGAGCTCTGTCTTGCAGGTGTTTCTGAGTTTCTCAATTTGTCCTGCTTCAGTCCTTTCTGTTTGCTCTGGCACTTCTTGAGGATGTGGACTAGTGGTGCCTCAATATTCAGTTACCTATGCTTTTTGGAGCTCCTATTGGGATGACCACATGGCACATTTGCACATGGCTGCAATCTTTCGTGCCTGGGTCCTTGTTGAGGTGCTTGCTGAGCATCTCTGTGAGGATGTGGTGTCGCTTGGGTCCACTCCAGGTGTGGAGGCCATGAGGCCTGTGGCTCTAATCCTCATTAAGGCAGCGTCTAGGATCCTCTCGGATGTACAGTAGGTTCGAACCCTTGTCACGGCCCTTGTGGATTTGTTCCTCTGACTTGACACACTTGGCTAACACACAAAAGCAATAGTAAAAACACAAATACATGTACAAACTTGTGTTAACATAAAAATAAGGGTGACACTGAAAGTATTTACACATAAACACTACAACCTGTACATGATGCAGCTGGAGGCAAGCATCGCATTGAGGCCATAATGTTGATTCCCTGAGCACCTGATAGAGACTGACTACTTGACCAAGGTCATGAGTATTTATACCCTGATGGTGATGTCACATCTTGTGTCACTGATACTTGGAGCTAGGAACCAGCAGCGAACCGTATAGATGTAACAAGAAGCCGGCGAGTCTCGAGCCATACACTTGCCCTGGGTCTCTGCTAGGTGGTTGAGCTCAATACCTGACATTACATGAGGTATGTATCATGGTGAATAATGAAGGTAAGATGGAAGAGGCAGTTTCCTTGGCTATGCTGGGGAATTATGTGACAAGATTTATTAAAGTTTAATAATATTTTAGTTTTAAGCTGATATTTTCATATTACTGTACGTACTGTTATTACAGACATGTTTTAATTTCCCAGAACATAATCAACAAGCAGTGGGTAGGACTCATGCCAGACGAAAGAACAGAGATACGCTCCACCTTGTATCGATTTGTTCTTGAAAATCATAAAGTAGCCCCTTATTACATACGAAACAAGTTGGTCAAGCTCGTCGTGGATATTGCTCGTCTTTCTTGGCCACATTTCTACCCAGATTTTTTCACTAATGTCTTGTCTGTAAGTATTATAAGCATTTCTGGAAGGAGCCCCATCAACTTCCCGGAGCTATCCAGGCTGATATGCTAATATTAGACTTTGGCATCAGTCAATGTGAATGGAGTTCTTAGGCCTTCCGGAGACCATGAGCCAAAACCTGGCCCCCCTCAGAGACCCACGAGGAGCAATGGTTTATAAAAAAAAACCATGTGGTTGGAAGCATTCTGTCTGCCATCTATCGGGTCAGGCACCCAGAAAGGTAAGCATCCCGAAACAAACCCGTATTCTGGTTAAGAAATTGCTACCGAGAACCAAACTAGTGGACATAACTCCACAAACAAAAACGAGTATGACGTCACCATATCACCGTGCCACCATCTGTGCAGCTCCCCCCTATCCGGGAGGGGAAAGGGGAGAGCCCCAGACCCCTCGTGCCGGCTACAGCTTCCACCCGGACTTGGGGGTGTTGGTCACTTTGATCTTGGTTTAGTCTGCACCCCCCTCATCCTTGCCCTGCTGTGGTTCGATCTGGTCCTTCCCCCCCTTCCCCTGCTTCCGGCTCCAAAACATCTGAGGGTTTTGGGGTCAGGGCAGGGTTTAGATAGTATTGAGACTTGGACGGTCTTGAATGATGCCCCTTCCGGGCCGGCAACGGAGGCATTCGAGTCTTGCCTCCCTGCCGAAGCGTCTGGGTCTGACCAGTGGGCCCCCCTTTCTTCCGGCTTCTATGGCTGTGCCGGCCTCTTAGAACCGGTTGTTTTAGAACCATCATCTTATGCTGAATTCTATCGCCTCGTATCGTGCAGAACTGGCAGAGCTCCTCTCCTGCGCAGCTCCCCCCTTTTCCCTCCTGGGAAAGGGGGAGCTGTGCAGACGGCGGAGCGGCAATATGCTTACGTCATGCTCGTTTTTGTTTGGGAAGTTATTTCCACTAGTTCGGCTCACACTAGCAATATCTTAACCAGAGTAGGGGGGGTTTGTTTTGGGATGCTAACCTTTCTGGGTGCCTGACGCAGTCAATGGCAGACACAGAAAGCTTCAAACCACATGAGGGCCTCTATAGGCAATTGCTCCTCGTGCCTTTTTGAGGGGGGCCAGGTTCTGGCTCGTGGTCCCTTGTAGGCTTAAGAACTCCATTCACACTGACTGATGCCAAAGTCTAATATTAGCATATCAGCCTGGATAGCTCTGGGGAGCCTTCGGGTCTCACCCAGAAAATGGCGTTTCATGACATTCAATGCTGTTTTTTTTTAATATTCTGATAAGAAGATTTGTTTGTACTGTACTATTTTTTTTTTTTTTTTTTTAAACACGATATTAAATATATATTTTTGTGATGGGTTATGCTTTTTTTTCATATTGAAAAAATGTGCTTTGCAACAATTTCTCAATTACCCAGGACTAGACAAAATAAGTATATAATGTAGGGCTGTTATATTGTGAACTTTTATATGCAGTACTCGTTTTCAGATTTTTGTATAGTATATTATTCATTCATTATTTTATGGTTTATGCATACATGCATAAACCATGAAATTTACCTGGACTATGTTCCAGGGTTTTTCTTCAGCCTTGCGGCCCTCTTACAGTCCAGGTGTGTTTGTATGACTTGGATTCATCAAAGTTGCTATTCGTGGCACACAAACCTACGTTCTCACTCGTCTTGGCTATCAGGTAGCTACTCTGGGGCAACTTATTTCATGGTTGAAATTGTATACCACCAGATTTTATACATGAGCTAATTTACTGTTAAGAACATCCATCCCTAACTCTTGCAGCTCAACTTACTCTTGTATATTCACTAACAGAACCCACAACCGCTCATTGAACTTCAGCATGATATGGCCTACTAAAAGGCCGAAAAGCTGGTAAAAAACCTATATAACTTCACTAACAGAACCATATTGCAGTCCAAGGTTCTATAATTGTGTTTTAATCTTAAATTAAAAGTAACAAATGTGCATTTTCAAGAGATGTACTGATTTCATAAGTTCTGTGAAATCCACTTTGTTTCTAAGTAATTATAGTATGTGTTTGCATTGTGTTGCAAGATGCTGTTCCTAAGTGTACTGCTACTCCTATTCCATGCACTTCAGATGGTTTTGATCATAAACGTTGAAACTCGGGGAAGGTATATGACTTCAAGCTCTTCTTACAAGAAGTCTCTCCTAGGAGAGGCTCTCTGCATCTTTGATGAGAGTAATGTAACTACTCCATTTAGCAAGTGAACTTATCAATTGATAGCTTTTGATTTAATGTTTAGAATCTTTCTCAGAGATTTCAAGTTCTGTACTTTCAAGAACTACAGTCTCTTTTGAAGGAGTACCTGCATCATTTATAAAAGAATTGTACATATTAGTTTGGCTGTAGTAAAGATAAAGAAAATTGAACTTGTTTGCTCCAGGTAGCAAAGTGAGGAAAGAATGAGGACCACCCTCTGTTAAGACATACTGTACAAGGAAAAGGTAGGGTAAACATGTTATGATTAAGTGGCCCTCAATCAGTATTAGAAATGTGTTTCTAGGAAAGCTTTTGAAGAGCAAAATTAACTTACAGTAATATGGGATGAATAGTGATGCATTCCAGGAACCTTCAAACATCCACATTTTCCCATTTGTCTCCCAGTAAAAAAATTTGCCTGAACATTATTACAGAATAATTTCACTGACCATTTTCAGAAGCTTTCTAAGCCTGCAGCAGTGAATAGTGAATAATGGAGTATATTACTGTACTATAAAAAAAATATGGTTTTGAAAATTTTGTTTTCAAAATATTTAGCTAGGTGTAGCTGGTGGGCAGTGCAAAAAATCGTGATGGTGGTCACAATGTGACCCCTGACATGCTATTCCCTCTTGAATTCTGGCGAACCCCAACCACCTTATCTGTCCCACACCCTAGACTATTTCTGTCTCACGCCTCAAGCATGTGTTTCCTGCATGCTTGAGTGTAGAGAAACTTATACCATTCTTACCTGAGGGGGGAGGGGGGGGGGGAAGTTTGAGCGTCTTAATGCATGCTTGTTCGCCCCTACTGCTTTCTCAAGATGTTGGCCTTGTGCAGCTGCATGTGCAAGTTCCTACCCTTTCGGCGTCCTTGGTTGCTGAGGATTTGCTCGCCCGTGAGCATTTGGCTTCGGTCTTTTGCTTCTTTTTCCTTCTCGAGCTATCTTCAGCCTGGCTTGAGAAGGATGTGGGGGCGTTGAGTGCCGGGCCTTCATCTTGGGTGCTGTCCTCGGTGGCTTGGGCGTCGGCCACGCTGTTGAAGCTGTTTGCCCCTATTCTGAAGGAGGCAGTGTCTCTGTTCTTGGCTTCTCGCTTCGCATGCCGTCAGGCTGTGCTCGCTCTCTCTTTGGAATTTGCATGGGCCCTAGCTCTGAGGTTTTTGTCACCATTTTGTCTATTGCTATTTGCGGAGTCTGCTGTCACGTAGTTTCTGCAGGTGGCTTCGTCTAGTTGTCGGACTTATTGGTTTTCCGGGGCGGCCATTCTTGGTCTTCTCGGAAGAGTCGTACCAGGGCTCGGGGTTCTACTAGTCGAAGTGGGCCATTGGGGCCAGCTTCTGAACCGACGTTGTCTTCGGAGCCGGTGTTGTGTGGTCGGCGCGATGATCGCTCTGTTTGTTGCCCGGCTTCTCATAAGGGGTGTTGGCACTTTTGTGGTTTGCCCCATTGGCGGGGCGATGGGGGGGAGGCTCGCTATGTTTTCTCGTGCTTAGTCCCACGATTTGTGGGCGTTTTCGATCGTTCCATTCAGCCTGTGTTGGCATTAAGCAGCTCCTCCCTCTTTGGGGGCTTGGGGCTGGTGGGGCAGGCTTCTTTCCCCTGCACTTTGTCAGGAAGCGCAGGGAAAGTGCACACTCTCGGAGTGGGTGCACTGGAGTGTGATTGACACGACCCCGTCCCTCAGATGGGTTTCCCGCCCGTTTCCAGTGCCGAAATGGGACTATGCAGATCTGAGGATCATTCTGGACTTGTCCCGTCTGAACCCCCTGGATTTCTTGCCCCTCCTTTTGGATGACCACTCTATCTTGGGTCTAGCTTCTTTTAGAGCCATGTGCTTGGATGATGTCCCTGGACCTCAGGGATGGGTATTGGTACATTGCTATTGATCTGGGGTTTAGGGACTAGTTAGGTTTCGCGGTGATACCGTAAACCCCTAACTACAGGGGGGGTTTCCAGGGCCATTGTTCCCTGCACCTCTCTGAGGGGGGCCAGGTTCTGGCTTGTGGTCCCCAGTAGACTGAACTCCATAATGCCCTGGTCTAATGTATCACATATTTGGTTATTATTGGGATCATCTCAAAGCTCTCCAAATGTACTCACTAGAAAGGAGACAAAAGAGATATCAAATAATATACACATGGAAAATACTGGAGGGCCAGGTCCCACATCTACACAGTAAAATAACAACATACTGGAGTAAATGATATGGAAGAAAATGCAGGATAGAACCAGTGAAGAGCAGGGGTGCTATAGGCACAATCTGAGAACACTGTATAAACATCAGAGGTCCATGGTTGTTCAACATTCTCCCTGCGAGTATAAGAAATATTGCTAGAACAACCGTGGACATCTTTAAGAGAAAACTAGATCATTTTCTCCAAGGAGTGCCAGACCAACCAGGTTGTGGTGGATATGTGGGCCTGCGGGCCGTTCCAAGCAACAGCCTAGTGAACCAAGCTTTCACAATTCAAGGCTGGGCTTAGGGAGTAGAACTCCCAGAACCCCACCAAGCAGGTATATTAGTCTGATAGATTCAGGGAGCCTCTGGGGCTCACCCAGAAAATGGCATTTTATTACATTCAACGCTGTTCTTTTGACTAACAGTATGCTATGTTAAATTTCATCAATATGATGATATTTATATGTCATCTCTTAGTAAATAAAGACAGTGTGCTGCTAAAACAGTTGCTCAAAATCTTTGTCGATGTAAATGTCTTTTTAACACTTTTGTCTGGTGATCACGCATAGTTCATCCAATTTTTTTCTCATGGATGTAAGCCAATCACTTTAAATTGCTCACAATTTGATTCCATAATGAGCGACATAGCGCGACAATTGAGGTCAGAACACTGAAAAGATTATGAATACTTTTGTGGCGATGAGCATCAAAAATTAAAATATTTGTTAAAATTCTATTTATTGTTCGATTATTATGGGACTAGTTTTCAAATACGCGCCTTTAGATTGCGAACAATTTGATACCAAAATGAATGAATGTCATTATTAGTTAATTAATATTGTCAGAACGAAATTAACGAAATTAATATCAGAACACAGGAATATTGTAAATACTTGTTGCGATGAGCGTCCAAAAATGTAAATATTTGTTAAAATTCCATTTCTTGATCGATTATTATGGGACTATTTTTAAAAGGCACACCTTTAAAGTGTGAACAATTTGATACCACAATGAACGACATGACTCGGAAATTGAGGTCAGAACATGGGAAAGAGTACAT